>NC_047085.1:172247229-172507229 GCF_902459505.1 Geotrypetes seraphini | reverse complement strand
CCTTTCTCTAAGGGCAATAACTGGCAAATTCTATATAGTCCGCCTAAAGTTAGGTATCTATGTCGGTGTGCTTAGCCAATGTAGATGCCTAACTTAATTGATGGGCTTAATCAATGCCGGTAATTGGCACTTAACACCTCATAATTGGCTTCAATTTGACTAATTGAAAGTTAGGCGCCTGACTCGAAAAACACAACTCTATAAAAAGTAGGTGCCTAGCCCAAAATGAGCGTGGTTAAGGCGGATCATGGGTCTGTGTTTGAGTTAGGCAACTCTTTGTGAATCAGGTATAGGTATTTAGGCAAAGAAAATCCTGGCATAAATTGAGTATGTCTAAAGTTAGGATGCCAAGTGATGACTAACTTTTCTAGAATCACACAGAGTCATACTAGTTGGCACCGATTTTTTAGGTGGACTATACAGAATTGGTGCCCTAAGTTTTCATGTGAGGTTAGTACATGGCAAATGCTTCCTGCAAAACACATTAAAGCATTTTGTGGTAAGTTGCTATTTCCTACGTACTAAGTGCGTGGAGGGGCATAATCAAAAATGTGCCTAGGTCTGAGGTTGGACGTTTGTGCAAAACGTCCACAAACCTAGCAGGAAAAATGTCCATTTTCAAAGCTGCCAGACATCTATCTTTTAGTTTTGAAAATGAGCTAGGTATAAATTTTGGTCCTTAGGACATCTATCTTTTTTGTACATTTTCAAAAATAAAAACGTCCACGTGAAAAATGTACAAAAGCAAGTTTTGTAGACGTACCCACCAAACTACCTTGGCTGATCGCAGCAGAAGGAATCCCCATCAGCTGATCCGGTTTTGGAGATTCCTGGCGGCTCAGCTGATGGGGATTCCCCCTGCAAGGATCAGCTGAGCCACAGAGCCCTACACCCCTCCCCTTGACATCCCCCTGACATACCGACATTGCCCTGACACCCCCACATCCCCCTCACATCCCGACATCACTTTGACATCCCCCCTCACATCCTGACATCCCCCTGATATCCCGTACCTCCCCAACCTCCCCTGACATCTCCACCCTCCACATCCCCCCAACATTCCTGGACCCCCCCCCCCCATACCATCATAATAGGAAACGGCCATTTTGAGCCAATCAGGGCAAAGGGAGGATGAAGCCCCATAATTTGCAGCATGTGGCCTCCTGCTATTTGCAGGGTGGCGGGTGATGGGTGGGGGTTGTGACCACTGGGGGAGTAAGGGGGGTGGTATATGCCTTAAATCCTCCAGTGGTCTTGTCAGCTTGGGCACCAGTGTCTAAGTTCCCTCTACGAAAGCTTTGATTATAGCTGGGCTACGTCCAGGTTGAAGTGCACCCGATTCCTGCCAATAACACACTTCCCAACACGCCCCTTTGTTCTCTGGACGCACAACAGCTTAGAAGTGCTGCTGAATGTCCAGAAAGTTGGTTTTATCGGCACTAGGATGTCCAAGTGTCGATTTTAGGCTGGTTTTTGGATGTTTTAAAGTTTTGTTTATGAGTCCCATATTGTTTATTTTTCAATAATATTTTCTCAGAAGGGTGTGACATGGAAAGGGGGAGTGGGCATGGAAGTTTTATTCAGGCTTCATGTTTCAATTAGTGCATGCTACTTGAATAAGACTTAAGGCTAGATTCATGAACCTGCCCGATCGGGACTGATCTGTGTCCGATTCGGGCAGGTCCGATGGATTCTTCAAATCTGCAATATGCAGATGGAGGCGATCAGAGGAACACCCCCATCTGCTGTATCTGCATGGATCACTGATGTGCGATCCCAAAGCATGCAAAGACCATCTGTAGATGGTCTGCATATGCCTGTCCGAGCCGCAACTTTTTTTTTGTTTGTTTTACTTTTTTTTACTTTTTAGCCCAGCGAGCCTTTGGTTTTAACCTGCTTTAAACCCGCGGGTTAAAACCACAGGCTCGCAGGGCGGGGAAGGGCAGGAGAGATTTGGGGCGGCAGGCAGGAGAGATCTGGGGACCAGTGGGCCAGGACAGCAATTTGGGGCAGAGCAGGCAGGAGAGATGGGGGCAGAGCAGGGTGGCAATTCGGGCAGAGCAGACAGGAGAGATTGGGAGAGAGCAGGGCGGCGATTCGGGGCAGAGCAGGCAGGAGAGATCCAGGGAAGAGCATCAGGGCGGCAGGCAGGAGAGATTTGGGGCAGCAGAGAGCAGGGCGTGCAGAGATCAGGGCAGAAACCAGGGCTTCAATGGAGCTGGAGAGTCGGAAAGCCGTTTGTGACTGGTCCCCTGCAGTCGGTTCTTGGGTTGATCGACCAGCCCAGTTGGTTTTAAAAATGTTGTTGGTGAATTGCGTCCCTGTCTACTTTGTATGTGTTTCCCCTCATTTGCATGCACAGATTAGAAGCGGATCGCAGGAGAGGTTAGTGAATCAGGCCGGAGGGAAATCTGGTCACAAAGGGGTTGCAAACCGATCGGTACACGATCAGTTTGCTTTGTGAATCTAGCCCTTTGAGCAGGAGAGCTTTGCACGTCCTAAATAGGCGGCAATAAGTGCCTCTATGTTAGTTATTTGCTGTTCCCATGTGCTAATGACATTAGTGCACTATCTGTAAATGAACAGACCTTATTTTATTGATGTATTAAATTTGAGTTTCTTGCACGGGTAAGTCCTGTGTTAAAACGTGATAAGCCATTTTAACACATTTTAGTAAAACGGTCTCTAAATGTGGTACCATATAATGTGCCCCTTAAACAAAAAATAAAGGCTTTGAGCCTGAGGGATGGGGCCAATTTTTAAATAGAAATAAGCAAACAATTTGTCGTCCAATGTACAACAAATCCTCAGTGAATCCTTGTCTACACTTCAACAACCAGATTAGCTGACAAAATTTATTATTATTAACAGTCCAAATTACTTTTTCTTCTTCAGAAAGGGAGTTAGCAGGTCTGAAAGATTAAAAATATTTAATAAAAAAATTCATAATACCAAACATATTACAAAAAAAATGTGTACATATATAACTTCCATGCATATAGCAGCAGATTTTAGAGAGGAAAGCAGATGTCTAAGTCAGAAGATGAAATATTCTCATTGTATTTTATAAAAAGCTCTGTCAGTTGTAGAGCCTCTTGTAAAACAGGTGCAGGACAGCACATGGATGCCCTCCATGCCCAGCAGGAGTAACGATTTCATAGCAACTGGAATGATTAACCCCCCCCCCCCACACACACACACACACACACGCACAAACTTGTTCTCTCAGCTCTTCTCTGTCTCTAGCATGCATTGCCCAGTTTGTCTTGTTCATTTCCTCTGGACTAGAGAATGACACGGGGACAAATTTGTCCCCATCCCCGCAGGAACTCAATCTCCCTGTCCCATCCCCGTGAGTTTTGTCACTGTCCCTGGCCCTGCCCCATTCCTGTAAGCTCTGCCTAACTGCACAAGCTTCAAACACTTATGATTTTAAAGTGTTTGAGGCTTCTGCAGATGAGGACAGAGCTTGCACGAATGGGGCAGAAATGGCCTCAGGTATCCTTAACTGTACATCTAATCAAGTAGCTTCTGGAATCAAGGCTGATCAGCTCATTCTTAACTGTAAACTGCTACGAAGCCTAAACATAGACGATTTAGTGGTATATCAGGTGATAATAAAATAAATAAATATCTAATGTGAGATTATTTAGGACTAGCAAACTGTCTTAAAACTAACGATTCAGACAGGTACCAAAGGATTAATGCATTCAGAATTAAATTCTCAAAACTTCCTGCATTTCTGTACTAAGGGAGAAATTCTCTACCGGCGCTTAAGTTAATTGAGAAACACTATTTAAAATGTCAATAAACATTAAAGTTAAAGCACCTACTGGCGCCTAAATAAAAAGTCCCAGAATCATGCCTACATAGATGCTTTACAGAGCTTAATGTTACCACGGATGTGGCTAACGCCAGATGTGGTGTTAGGCGCCATAAAGCATTACAGAGGCACCAGAAATGTAGGCCTACAAAACCCTGGCCTACATTTCTGGCACCTATCTTTCCTGGAGGCGCGATTCTCTATACGGGCTGTCGCGTGATTGACATGCGATTGGTGACCGCTTTTTAGGTGGCCGCCAATATCAGCACCGTATACAGAATCTAGGCCTAAGTCTCCAACTAACCCCTTAGATAAACTGTTCCTACGTACTTTGAGACTCAGTTTCAAGAGAGAAAGACATCCAAAAAATGGTGGCATTTGGATATTTTTAATTGCTAAAATGTCCAATTTGCCATTTTTGAAACAATTTTTAAAAATATTTTTCTATGCTGTTCATCTGCAGTTTGTCTAAATCTCAAGAGAGCATACTTAGGGTGTGTTTTGGGTGGGATTAGGCTAGATTTAGGATTTGATGCTTTTCTGCAATAATGGAACACTGCAGAATATGTCCAGGGCAAAACTTGGGAGCTTGAGACTAGACTGTTTCAATAACAAATAAGTGCCAAAAAGATGGCAAACTGATCAGATGACCACTGCAGACATGAAGGCATGTTCCCCCTTACTCCCCCAGTTGTCATTGACTCCCTCCCATCCCCCAAAGACGTGAATAAAACAGTAAATAGCCTGTATGACAGCTTTAGATATTAAGACCATTCCTATTAGAGAGCAGCAAACAGGTCTCTGAGTAGCCTGGTGGCCAGTGCAGTAGTCTGCAGAGAACACTTGTGGTAGGAAGTGGGAATCCTCCAAAACCCACCAAAAACCTACTTTACCGACATAAGAGCTATTGTTGTGGTGTATAGTTGGGTACGGTAGGTTTAGGATTAGTTTTGGAGGGTTCCCCATATAATGTAAGAGGGTTATGGTGAGATGTATACTTGGGACCTTAAATGTGAGCTCACTGCAGTGTCCACTAGGGTGCCCGACTGCTTTGCTGGGATGACTGTGTTGCCCCTCCTACATCCCAATGGCTGATTTTTGTGTTTTTCATTTGGACTTTTTCTACAAAAACGGTTTAAAAATGTAGACACACTGAGGACAAACACATCTAGGAAATGGCTATTTTTCAAACTAAAAGATAGACATTGCCCTTTTTTTGGAAAATGGTCATTTTTCCTATTGGATTTTTGGGACACTTTCTGCAAAACGTCTAAACTTGGATTTAGAAGATGCCTCCCTTCATCTTCTTGAAGACAGTTTCAAGGAACAGATGTAAATAAATAAATACCTTGATAATATGACTCACTACTATATCACACTATAGATTACAATATATTAGTATAAACAGTTAACATGATTCTACAATAGATGCAGCAAATTTCTGCATTCAGCTGCAAAGCTCACAAAAAAATCCTCAACATCCCTTCCATATATTTGGCAAAATATTTCATCTTTGTACTTCATTTTCTCTCACATTGCATGTAATCCCAGTATATAGGTGAATATTGTTTTGTCTCTTAAATGATGTGACTGTGACTTTATGCTTTTCAATAAAAAAAATTTCAACATAAATCCTATATTAAATTTAGGCACAGAAAAAAAAGTCAGGCAATACTATGCTCTTTGTAGGCAAAAAAAATAAATAAATAAAATAAAAAATGTCTATACTTCTCAGTTCCACATCTACATTACTTTGCAATGATACAAAATCACCAGTCAACCTTCCCTACTAACACTACATCAGCAGTGACTTGTCATACTGACGGAGCCAACCTATCTACACAAGCTGTTTGTTTATGTACTTAATCAGGCTAACAGAGTAAACTCTACAGCAGGCGACAGGCTTCCTGAATTAAGCAAGACTCTTAATTTACAACCAATTATGATACTTTCAAACTGTAAAATGGCTTTAAGGTTTCTTCCAGTCTGGTTGGTGGAAAATAGTTTCTACTGGCAAATCTGTTTTGATTTTATTTTCACTTCTTTTTAGTTTATGATATATTTTTTAATCTCACTTATTGTTTTACCACTTATTTTGTTTTATTTTATCATTCAAATTTCATTTAAATTTCCCCAGAATTCTATTGCTTCAACGGTTCTCCCTCTGCATCTATTCTTATCTCCCCTCTTTTTAACTTTTCAAATTCCTTTAGATCATTGTAATCTTAGTAGTATGTTTATTTTCTTATTTTTCTCCTCTATCTCTATTTTCTTTCTTTATTACTCTTCTAATTGTCATTTTTCCTGGTACTTTAGTTAGATTGTGAGCCTTCGGAACAGTAAGGGAATTTCTAAGTACCTATCTTATTTATAATTTTAATGCACCAATATATTCATTGTAACCCGTTCTGGGCTCTTTTGGGAGGACGGGCTAAAAAATCGAATAAATAATAAATAAATAAAATCTGTACCTGGTGACTTTCAGCCATACCGCTTGTCACAGTATCTTATATTTCTCACAAAAACGTGGAAAGTCAGCAAGCAAGGGAGCCAGTCAAAACAGGGAGGTTTACCTATGAATGTCTGGTAATTGAACTTGTTGCTGAAAATCAGTGGAAGATTTTTTTCCAACCACTGTATATTGTTTTTCAGAGTGTTTGTGGCTCTTAGATTGTAACCTAGGTCTTCTATTGTACCTGTCTACTTTTCCTGTCTTTATCTGCATATTTTACTATTGAAATTTTATAGTAAACTGTCCTTATTTATCTTTATATAGTTCACCATTCTATTTTATCATAAACCGCTTTTTTGTACAATCCCTCTGGAAGCTGAATTTGTGGGATCTTGTATCCTCTTTAGCCTTGGCTGCAGGGCTAATAAAACACGTTCTAGGATAACTGCCTGGTAGCTTCCTGTCATGCTCAGTTTGTTCCTGAGCCTCGCTGCATAGGTGAAATCAATTTCTTCTGCTCGTGATTTGTTTTCAATTACTAGTTTTTATTTGATTTATTTTGCGGGTTTCCCCAAGTGCTGCGGATCAACTCTGTGGGAGTGATCCTTTGGCAGGAGATCACAGATATTTTTAATTTTGTCTGCTTCTGGAGGGAGCTCTGTAAGCTTAAACTGCATTAAGCCCTCTAGACAGCCTGCAGATCGGATCGGGTCTCCGGGATCAGGAGCCATCTCTCCCCTGGTTTGTCCACAAAGGGGTAGAGCACAGGCTGCTGTGGTTCTATGGAGGAACGCCGGGATCGGAACCGGACTGCGTGTCTTTCCTAATTTCCCTGAGGGGTCCTGGTGGTCATGATCTATGGTGACAGGGAAGGTGAGGCGGTCAGAAGACCTGAGAAATCCAGTTTAATCAGCTCCTGAGGTACTGATCTCCTACCTTGTACTGTGTATTGCAGGCTGCCACAGACTTTCATTGCAGCACATGTCTCTGTGGTGTCTGTGAGTCACAGAGTTTGGCGATTTTGGGGAGTGCTGAAATTGGGGTTTTGGGTGGTTTCCCTGTGTGCCCTGGTCCCCCCACCTTTAAAATCACCATTTTTTTGCAGTTCCCTGCATTTTTCCCAGACAGTTTTAGGGCAAAATCGACACCCGCAGCGCCCAACTTGGAATTTTATTTTTTTTTTTAAGTTTTCAAAAGCATATTTTTGGGAATCCCTAAAGAGATGCGCTGGGGGTGAAGTTGCCTTAGTTGGCTGCGGCACACAGCAGTATGGTGTGGTGGTTGAACCCGGTCACTCTGAACAAAGGGCTCCCTCTGCAGGTCTTGCACTGGATCTGACTATGGACACGAGTCTCTCCTGCTGGGGAGCAGTTTGCATGTCTGTACCGGTCCAGGGCCTTTGGACTACGAGGGAGAGCAGATAGTTGATCAATCGACTGGAGCTGCAAGCGATCCAGTTAGCTCTGATGAGATTTCAAGGGAGTCTTCACCAGAAGACCATCCGTGTGTTCTTGGACAAAGTGACGGCTTGGAGGCTCGGATGCTCTTTGCTTGGGCAGAGCGTCATCTGTTGGCTTTGTCTGCGGCTCATGTGGCCGGCGTAGACAACATTCAGGCAGACTTTCTCAGACATCAGACTCTGGACCAGGGAAAATGGTTCCTGTCCGGGCTAGTGCCATAGTGTGTCACTGGGGTCATCCCACCTTCGATCTGATGGCGTTTTCAAAGAACAGGAAGGCGGACAGGTTCTTCAGCCACCGATGAGAGGTTGGCAGCGAAGGAATCGACATTCTGGTTCAACCTTGGCCCAAATGGGAACTTCTGTACGTCTTTCCCCCATGGCCCATGATAAGGTGTGTGCTGCGCCGGGTGTCCTCTCACAGGGGTCCGGTGATCCTTGTGGCTCCAGTCTGGCCCAGTAGACCTTGGTACGCAGACCTCATGAGGTTGAGCTCAGACAGGGGTCTGCGTCTCACTTGCCATCGGAGGTTACTCACATAGGGCCCGATTGCACTTCAAGATCCGGACCACTTTGGTCTTACAACCTGGCGCTTGAGCAAGTGGCCTTGAAGGCCAGGGGTTATTCATCTGTGGTTAATGCAAGGAATTTGTCTGTGTGATAACTGCAAGAGGAACAAAGAACACATCTCCAACAGTTAACACATGGAGGGCCATATTTTAAAAGGATGTCTAAGTCTGATTTGAATGTTTCCCGCTAAATGTCCACAGTCAGAAGCACAGAAACGTCCATTTTCAAAAGCCAAACTGCTAAACATTCAAAAACTGTTTGTTTTTAAAAAATTGCCTACTTAGATGTCTTGGCCACCAAAACATCTAGACCTCTAGGACATCTAACTTTATTAGCCATTTTTGACCACAAAAAATGTCCAAGTTAGAAATGCCCACATCAGTACCATTTAGAAGTGGGAGGGGCCACCATTCTAATAGACTGGCCCAATAGACCTGTCAAAAGTGCAGTAGGGCACGTAATGGGTACCAGATATACATCTCACCATATACCCCTTATAATTTATGCTGAACCCTCCAAAACTCCCTCAAACCCTACTATACCCACCTGTCTACCACCCAATAGCCCATATGGCTACAGGTGGCACTTATATAGCAGTATAGTAAGTAGAGTTTTGGTGGATTTTGATGGACTCATACTTAACACTATAGATGTTGTGGTTAGAGTGTCTTATGGGCCTGTGTCCTCTTTTCTACTTAAGACACCTGTGTGATGCTCTACTAGGTTTTCCCATACCAAGTACTGCTGTCAATTGTGTATTCTTTCTTTCAGATTTGATGCTTTGCTAGGAAAAAGGTTTTGATTTTGGACATCCCACTACTTAGGCAATTTTGGGGACATTTTAGTTTTTTGATTATGCCCCTATAAGCCTCTGAATTATTGCCTCCTAGTTTTTCATAAAAGCTGGTGAATCTTGGCTTTAGAACAGTAAGGCAGCCATATAGCACATTTTAGGTGGGCTTATAATAAAACTGTATGGGCATAAAATGTTGTGTTTAACTTGTTATGACTGTAATTTTTGTAAACCGTATAGTTAATATACTGTATATAATTTTTTTTTTAATAAATAAATGTTCATTGCACCCCCTTCTCCCCACTCAACTTTAAAAAAAAGTATTAATAAATACCTGATCTAGCAGAGATCCAGGCAATGATAGTTTCCTGAGGGAAACATGATTTTATATATCTGCTCTCATATCCACATGTAGGGGGAGGATCTCTCTTCATTTTATCCACATGACTGAAAGCACACCTAGTGTGTCCCATATCCATAGGTATTAATATCCAAGGCTGAAAAGGTTCCTGTTAGAAGCTGAACGGAATAATCACACTTCCACTATGCAGGATGTTAAGAGACTATTTACCTTTGAAATAAATATATTAAAAAAGGACCTGATAATTGATTTTCTCAATGAAAGAAATCAATGTAGGCCTATAGTAACCCATTACAATACATGTGACATTTTCATTTATTTAAATCTATTTATTCATCAAGTAAGGTGGTTACTATGTTACACTAATTATGAATGCAAAATAATCATGACATACAATAACACTGTGACAAAATGAGCTACATATGTCTAAACGTTAATTTGTGCTGCATATATCTTGCATAGTTTCATTATATGACAGACAAGTGTGAAAACCTATTACTGGGTATAATGTAATTTTTACTTCAAAAGCAGCATCTGTCGGGAGCCAGCAGATCTTGAACCAGCAACCCCAAGAAAAGAAGAGTCAGAAATGTCTATTTGAAGCAATAAAGGGTTCATGGATCTTACAAGTTCAAACCATGACTTATCAGTTACTTGGGCTTGGACCTGTCTGGATTCTCTTCCCACTGGTACAGAATGTAAGAAACATTTATTGGTCTCAGTTTACAAGAATACCCAATAATTGTGTGCCGGTACATTATTATATAATCTGTCACCTACGTTCCTGTAAACTTGTTACCGAGTTCCAGCTTTTATCCTTGGTTTTGCCAGATTCTCTTCTCTTCCTCCCATAATACTAAAGACAATGCATTTCAGATCCCCTTGACAATTGTCACCCAGTCTAAGAGTAAAAGTATAATTAAAGTAGCCTTAAAGTCTGCCATAAACTGACATATCTTGCAAGTTGCTCCATTTACCTGAATATGAGGCCCTTTTACTAAGCTGTTGTTAAGTGCTGACACAGTAAAGTGTTTTGCATTAGCTTTGCCATTTGTATATTTTTCAGAGGGGTAAGGGGTGGAGAATGGTCATGGAAAGCATTATTCAGCCAGCATGTTGGCAATAGCACACCCTAACTCAGGACTGCCCAATTCCGGTCCTCGAGATCTGCTGGCAGGCCAGGTTTTCAGGATATCCACAATGAACATGCACGAGAGAGATTTACATACCAAGAAGGCAGTGCAGGCAAATCTCTCTCATGCATATTCATTGTGGATATCCTGAAAACCTGGCCTGCCAGTAGATCTCGAGGACTGGAATTGGGCAGCCCTAACTGAATAATGTTGACTTCACAAGGCAGTCCTTAATGTCTCCTAAATAGGAAGCAAAAAGGACTACCTTTGTTAATTGTTTTTGGTGGTCACACGCTAATGCTAATATTAAGATTGCCAGAAAATGAAACAATTCAAAAGGTTGAATTTATGGCTCCATTAGAATGGAGCTTAGTTTGTGATAAAGTCCTGATGTTAGAATATGCCAAGCCCATTTACTAAAAGTGCAATTCCTACAAGGAACAATAACAGAAATCCCTAAACCCTAAGTAAAAAACTCATCCCACCCCACCCCCGTCCATACCATTCAACCACTCAACCATCCAATCCAACTCACTCCATCAGACTCACCACACAAGTACATATATATTTCAAAGAAATACATGCATAACCCTCCTGCAAAATATAGATATCGTAAGCGGAATACTTACACAATATTCTAATATATTAAATAACATAAGCATAACATAAAAGCAATTTCCAGACCGCATAACCATTAAGTTCTATGCGGTTAACAAAAGATTAAATAATAAAACTACAATTGAATGAAAAGAGAAACCTAAAAGTTAGTGATTAGTTACACAAAAATTTGGAGAACAAATAAGTTTTTCATTGTTTCCTAAAGTGTAAATAAGAAACAGAGGACAATAGTAACTGTTTGAAATCCTTATCCCAAGTGGCTGCTTGGTCGCTCTTCTTTGAACCTTTTCTAATTACACTATATCTTTCTTGAGATAAGGAGACCAGAATAGAATGCAGTACTCCAGGTGAGGTCACACCATGGAGCGATACAGAGGCATTATAACATTCTTAGTCTTGTTAACCATCCCTTTTCTAATAATTCCTAACATCTTGTTTGCTTATTAATAAAAGGAATCCAATAGAGCTGAAAGCAGCAAACAGGAGGTAAGAATCTTGACTAGCATGGGAACAGACACTCTAGGCCAGTGTTCTTCAACCACCGGTCCATGGACCAGTGCCGGTCCACAGAAATTTTGTGCCGGTCCATAGGGCCAGCATGTGCATCAGGCCCAAAACAGTGTTCTTCAACCGCCAGTCCACGGTGTGATCTATGCGGCATTATCTTCAAGCCAGCTCCCTCTTCCTAACTGATTCTGTGCACAAAGCCATGGGCAGTGGCTCATACGGGCATCCTGCGCCTGAACCGGAAGCCTTCTCTCTGACGTTGCAACGTCAGAGGGAAGGTTTCCAGGTGAGGCAAGGGACGTGCAAGGTGCAATTAGTACTATTTTGGTGGCGGGGACTGGGGTGGAGATTGGGTAGAGATGGGCAGGGTCTGGTCCACGACTTAGACCAGTGTTCTTCAACCACTGGTTCACAGACCGATGCCGGTCCACAGAATATTTTTTTTTATTTCTGCCAGTCCATAGGTGTAAAAAGGTTGAAAAACACTGCTCTAGGCGGCCATGTCAGTTCAAAGCAGAACTGGAAGTCCCAATGCTTGATGAATCTTAATTTAATGTTACTTTGATTATAAATCTGATAAGCCAAAAAGGAAGAGAAGAGGATAGAACTGCTTTAAAAATGTATAAGGGAGCAAGCTTTCAAAAAAAAAAAAAAAAAAAAAAAAAAAAATTAGCTGCCAGACTCTGGCAATATTGCTGAAAGCATACACAGATAATTATGAACTACACAGTCATATTCATAAATTAAGTTACCAAAAGAATCAATAAATTTTAAAGTTGTCACAGTGCAACAGAAGATAAAATTATGATCTGTATTAATATAAATCAATTCTAGACAACATTTGCAGATCAGAGAAAGATCAGGGAAATTGACCTCGTGTTGTGTTTTGTCTTGCTACTGAGAACGAAAAACTATTCAAAATTATAATTCTAAAAATAAATGCATCTGAAACCAGTAGAGTAACTATTTGAATTAATGCCTTTTAAAATTAAATGTATTCATCATCTGACTATATATAAATATTTAAATGTCCTATATTACATTTCAAGTTTAGGGGGAAAGGGGAAGCTGGAGGGAGGGGATTAGTACAACAGCTATATATATATATATATATATATATATATACAAACAATTGAAATGTTAATATATTATTCACAATGAAAAATGAAGCACGGTATCCTTTGCTTTTTACAAGCAGAATCAATTAAAAGAAAATGGACAGACAAAAATTTGCTATTTACAAAACTACCCAATAATTGTCTAAAAAAAGCTTAATTCACAGCTATAAGTTTATGTTTATATTTATTTAGCATTTATAGAACATATTTTACTTTAATATCAATGTGGTTTACATAAAAACAATGGATGTATCACTCAGCACCTAACTATATTTTCACCGTCAGCACATTATTGTTTCATTTGGACTGCAAATAAGAATAAAACTAATATGTCCAAATTAATTTGACAAGGATGAACCCCTACTGCAAAACTACCACTAGAGGTCATATCTATCAATATTAACATTAGAGCCAGATTGGACAGGAGTGGAAGGAGACCACTCCTGCCCTAGTTGAGTCCCTGGTTGGGAAGGAGGGAAGAAGGTAGCAGAAGTAGGGGAAATCTCTGGGTTTGGCTTGGGAGGAAGTACTACTCTATGGGGAGCAGGTGTGATCAGTGAGTATGTGCTGGGAGTAGGTGCCGATAGGAAATATTCAATCATATTCCCACCTAACAATAAAAATCATGAATCAATAATAGATTGTTAACAGAAGATTGAGTATGAACCAGGATCTGCTGAAGCACCTAGACTCATTTAGGATGTGAAATAATGTAGACAAACATGATTTAATGAGATAGAGTCAGCATGGGTTCAACCAAGCACGATCTTGCCTAAACAATTTGCTTAACTTCTTTGAAGTTGTGAATAAACATGTGGATAAAGGCAAGCTGGCTAGTGTATCTAGATTTTTAGAAAGCTTTTGATAAAGTTCCTCATGAGAGGCTCCTGAGAAAATTAAAGAGTCATGGGATAGGAGGCAACATTCAATTGTGGATTAAGAATTGGTTATCGGACAGAAAACAAAGGGTAGGGGTAAATTGCCTTTTTTCTCAATGGAGGAGGGTAAACAGTGGTATCCGGCAGGGATCTGTACTGAAACCACTTATATTTAACTTATTTATATATGATCTGGAAATTGGGACTACGAGTGAAATAATTAAATTTGCAGATGACACTAAACTGTTCAAAGTTGTTAAAATATGTGCAGACTGTGAAAAACTCCAGAAAGATCTTTAGAAATTGGAAGACTGAGGCCCTGATTCTACATAGTGCGTCCCGATTTTAGGCAGCTGTAGGCGTCCTACAGCTGTCTAATCAGCCAATTGGGATGCACGTTTTTTTTAAAAAATGCTCCCCAGGAAGGCTTTCTATATTGAAGGGAGGCTCGCAAGACACCTAAGCTCACCTTAGGCGAACCTAGGCGGCCCTACGCGTCTCCCTAGTAGAGGAAGAGACACTTACAATGTAGGCCAACAAAATGCTGGTCTACATTGTAAGTAGACGCGGCCGCTATACTTATTGCGGCAAGAGATCTCTCTGCTGCTATAAGTATACTGACCGCCCCCCCCCCCAACACTACCGATCGCTGGCAGGAGGGTGCCCAATCCCTCCTGCCAGAAGATGCCCCCCGACACTACCGACCGCCCCCCCCCCCGACACTACCGATCGCTGGCAGGAGGGTGCCCAATCCCTCCTGCCAGAAGATGCCCCCCCGACACTACCGACCGCCCCCCCCGACACTACCGATCACTGGCAGGAGGGTGCCCAATCCCTCCTGCCGGAAGACGCACCCCCTCCGCACACACACCCCCACGCTATCAGCCCTCAAACCTCCCCCCAACCAAACTAACCTTTCCTTGTTGGCCAGACGGGACTTGCCCGTCCAGCTGGCAGGCCCGTCTGGTCGAAATGAGGTGGGCCCGCCCCTTCCCGGACTATCCTTCCGAAGCCTAAGGCCTGATTGGCCCAGGCTCTAGAAGCCTGGACCAATCAGGCCTTAGACATATGTATTTTACCTTTGAGTATTATTTTCTTGCTTTTCTTCAACTTTCTGTACAAGTGGATACTTGATTTATAACATGTAAAAATTTGATAAATAAATAATTTAAAAAAACAAACAAACAAAGATAGGTTGGTGAATGTAGTTGAGCCGTCTCTGCTTTTGTCTCTCTCCCTTGTCTAGTTTCTATTCTTGGGGTTTGGGAGGTTTTTTGTTGTTGGATTTGTCTATTCACCTTCCAATTTTTTCGAGTTTTTCTGATCTCTTGTTAAATTACAAGACATTGAATATGTATTTTGGGATCCAATTCAACTGCAACAATTCTTAATATCTCGAGAACAGAAATGATTTTCTTCTTTAATGTTTATAAATGACTCATTACTGAGAATATATGTGGATTTCAGATTCCCAAATAGTATGGAATGGTCAAGATTCTTTTGGAATCAAAACCAATTCTTTGTTTCTTTTATTTTTGTTAGTTAGATTGTGGTATGCCTCTCCATTTATTGTGGGCTTGAAAAGGAATGTTTGTGTTTGTATATGATTGTAAAAGATGATGTAAGTAACCTTTATCCTTGGTATCTTTGATATTGTAAACTTTCAAATTTATAAAAAAATAAAAATTAAAAAAAAGAATGTTATAATGCCTCTGTATTGCTCAATTGTGTGATTTCACCTTGAGTATTGTATTCAGTTCTGGTCTCCTTATCTCAAAAAAGATATAGCAGCACTCGAAAAGGTATAAAGAAGAGTGACCAAGATGATAAAGGGGATGGAACTCCTCTCATATGAGGAAAGACTATAGAGGTTAGGGCTTTTCAGCTTGGAAAAGAGATGGCTGAGGAGAGATATGATCAAAGTCTATAAAATCCTGAGTGGTGTTGAACGGGTGGATCATTTTTTTTACTGCATCAAGATTTACAAAGACTAGGGAATACTCGAAGTTACAGAGTAGTACTTTTAAAACCAATAGGAGGAAATATTTTTTTCACTCAGAGAATAGTTAAGCTTTGGAATGCATTGCCAAAGGATTTGATAAGAGAGGTTAATGTAGCTGGTTTAAAAAAAAAGTTTTGGACAAGTTCCTGGAGGAAAGGTCCATAGTCTGCTGTTGAAACCCTGGATCAGTGGCATGGAATGATACTACTATTTGGGGTTTTACCAGGTATTTATAACTTGGATCGGTCTCCGTGAAGATGGGATACTGAGCTAGATGGACCACTGGTCTGATTCAGTAAGGCTATTCTTATGTTCTTATGTTTTGTAGTAGTTTAGGTCCTGTATGACTGTGTGCTTGCAACAAGTTCAGTTGGACATTTCTGCTCAGATTCTATAAATGTTGTCTTAAGTGAGATACCTAGATTAGCGCATCTAGCTGATCTATAATAGGCGACTAACTTAATTTTTAAAAAGCTTAATTGGAATGGTTAATGAGCAATAATGAACTCATAATTGACATAAATTAAAATTGTGTGGTAGGTGCCTAACTCGGTAGGCACCTATTACTTTCAGATAGGTGCCTAGCAGAAAGTGGGCATGATTAGTGGTGGATCATAAGCAGATCTTAGGCATGTTTGCATGTAGGCACCTAAATTGGAATTAGGCACCAGTATTTCAGTCAAGAAACCCCTGGCATAAATAGGGGGCACCTAAGGTTTTGATGCCTATCAGCGCCTAAGTCCAATTTATGCATGATTCTGTAAATGGCACCTAACTCACGATTGATATGTGCTAAGTGCTGCATTTCTCAGCACCTATGTGTTAGGCACCCTATCAGATCTATCAGCAGATCCACTTTATCAGCTCTCCTATTTAACTTATACTTGGTTCCAATTGGTTGGTAATTTCAAGAACTGAATGTTATGAAGGATGCAGGTTGAACCAGTAGTAAAAAGGATTGCAGCACATTAACCAGATATATGCTGTTGTATCCTGGATGACCTCCAACAAACTTGTTGCTAATTGAGATCTTTGCCTTCAACGGAGCTATTACATGTGATGCTACTTCCTGTCCATTCCTGATTTCACAGCAGGTCTGTAGTTTGGGGGTTTTCCTGGATTTAATACTCACAAGATAGCTCCTCTTCAGCCAGCTACTCATTACTCCTTCCCTTACCAACCTTGCTTACCTCCTGCTCTTCATCTTATAAAGAGACAGTTGCACCACTGAGAAGGTGTATGGCATAAAATACATTCTCCCCAAATACTAATGGCTTTCAATCACCCATCCAAGGCATATAGGGATGCCATTAATAAGGCTAAGGACTACTTTTCTACTCTTTTCAAAAAGATACCAATCACACTAGACTCTTTCATTTACTCTGACAATAGCTCAGGGTGCTTTATCTTAATTCATCTCTTCCACTAACCTGAGAGCAGATCTATTTTCTTTGGCTTTATTTAATACTTTGTAATTTTCACAACCACTTATTCAATCTGCATTGCCGCAATTCACTTCTCCTGTTGTTCTTTTCCCACCCATAGAATCTATTAATTTACTATGCTAATGCTTATTACATCTGAAAATATCTTCTTCAAAATGCACTGACAGTAATGTATGATTTAAAGTTTGTTTGCATTTTTGAATTGTTGGAATTTGACTTGTTTTGCCTGTATATGTGGATCGGTTTTGTCACCTATCTTGAAATGGATCGTTTGATCTAATGCCTTTTTGCTTCTTTAATTGTTGAAATCTGATTTGATTTGGTATATTGACATTTTATATTGGGGGGATATTAATGATGTCTAGTTATATTATGTTATATGTGGAAATTGCAGGGAAATAAGATTTTTTGTATGTGATATGTAAACCACATAGTTGTATGCGGTATATAAATGTTTTAATAAATAAATAAATAATAAATACTGATTTCTAACTCTAGAAGAAGCTTTTACAACTTTGCATTTTCATTAACACTGGAAATTTCCTGGGTAGTAAAGTCCCTTAAATCGTCCACCCCTCCTTCAGACCCCATACCAATCTATCTTTTGAAGCAACACTTCAACCCATCTTTTTGTTATGGAAATGGTGCCTGTTGTGGTAGGTGCCTGCAAAATGGGTACCTACCATTTGTCCATCACCTGTAGTCACCGCATCCAGCATCACATCTTTTTTGTATAGATGCCTTAAATGTAGGCCAGCGTTTTACAGGCTTATATTTAAGGCATCTGACTCGTGCCTACAGAAATTCCAGGGCATGCATACGGATGCATAAGGCCACTTCCAGCATAAGCAATGCCTATGCCAGCCTTAGGCATCCATAGGTGTGCCTAGGCACTTCTGTAGTCATGAGTTAAAAGCCTCCCTTAAGCCCTGGTAGTCCAGCAGTGAGCCAGGATAGGATCAATCCTTTCCGTGCCCTATCCCAGCCAACTGTTAACCTCCCTGCCACCCTCCCACCTCCTGGACCCGTTACAGGCCTCCCGCAGGCCTGATTAAGACCTGGTGGTCCAGCAGTATGTTGGGACAGGAGCGATCCTTCCCACGTCCTATCCCGGCCATCTCTTAACCACCCCACTTCCCTCCCGCCTCCCCAGACCCTTCTACAAAATACCTTTGAACCCTGGTGGTCTAGCAGTGAAGTAGGGCAGGGGCTATCTTCGTCTGCCACAAGTTCCTGGAGCAGTCTTGTGAGACCACAAGAATTTACGAGACTGCTGAAGAAACTCCCAGCATCAATTTCTGATTGTGGCTCTGCACAGGGCAGAAACGAACAAAGATAGCTCCTGCCCGCTCCACCACTAGACCACCAGGATTCACAGGTATGTTGTAGAGGGGTCCGGGAGGCAGTTAGGGTGGTTAACAGTTCAAGTTCAAGTTTCAAGTTTTATTGAATTTGATAAATCGCCTATTTTGTACTAAGCGAGCAACAATTAAAAAAGAAATGCTGTACATAGCTTTAGAAGAGGTACATAAAAACTTCAGACAGACAATACAGACAAACTAGAGAAAACAATGGGAAGGGGTAAAGTAGGTTAAAGTTACATATTGCGTTTCTCAGAGGAGAAGAAAGTGAAAATATGATAGAGGAAAAAACATTAGGGTTGGGGGTTTGGAAAGTCATATCGAGAGAAGTTAAGAATAAAAAGAAAGAGGGATTATTTAAAATTACTGATTAAAAAAATTAAAAATGATAATAAGTAAGAAGGTTTTAAATATTAAAAGAAGTTTTAAAAAGAAAAGTTTTTAGGTTAGATTTAAATAAGTTCAGGTCTTTGATTTCTCTAATGTATAAAGGAAGGGCATTCCAAGTAAGGGGAGCCATGACTGAGAATATGTCGTGACGTCTGGTTCCGATGATCTTTAGGGAGGGTACAGTAAGTATTCCTAAAGCAGTTGATCTTAATGCTCGGGACGAGCTATATGGAATTAACAGTTGATCTATAAATAAAGGTTCATTATTGAATAGAGTTTTGAAAGTTAGAAGTGATATTTTATAGGTTATTCGTTGATTAATTGGGAGCCAGTGTGAGTCTATTAAAAAAGGTGTTACGTGGTCGTATTTTTTGCCATTATGAATGATTTTAACTGCAGTATTTTGTATTATTTGTAGACGTTTTTTTTCTTTTTGTGTAATGTTTAATAAGAGTGAATTACAATAGTCTAATTTGGACATGACCAAAGAGTGTATTAAGATATTCAAAGATTTAGGTTCCAGAAATTTAGACATCGAGCGAATTAAGCGCAAGCGAAAAAAACAGCATTTTACCACATTGCTGATATGTTCGTGATACGTGAATTTATCATCAATAATGACTCCTAATAGTTTTAGTCATGATACTATGTTAATTGGTAGGTTGCTTATTAGAAAAGGTGCTGACAGTGTTAATCCTTGCTTCGTTGGAAAAAATAAGGCATTGGTTTTGGTGATGTTTAATGCTAATTTGTTTTGTGAGAGCCAGTTTTTTATTTTTTCAAGTTTTTGATTAATTGCAAATATTTCATTGATGTTTTCAGGATTAAATGAATGAACAAGCTGAATGTCGTCAGCATACGCATAAATGGTGAAACCGATAGATTGGCTCAGACTAAGTAAGGGTGAAAGAAAAATGTTAAATAGTAGTGGAGAAAGAATGGAGCCCTGTGGGATTCCATAATTATGAGAAAATAATTTAGAGTTTGCATTATTGAAATTTACAGTTGAAGAACGAATGTACAGAACTGTACATTTAACATGCAATAGCTGGTCCCTGCTCAGAAGAGCTCACAATCTAATTTGGACATATAGGGGTTGGGGAGTTTCTTGTAGAAAGAATGATAGGATGGACATAGGTATGTTATGGTGAGTGGAAGTTAGGAGTTGAAAGCAGCCTCAAAAAAGTAGGCTTTTAGCTTGGATTTGAATACTGCTAGAGAGGAGCTTGACGTATTGACTCAGGAAGTCTATTCCAAGCATACAGCACAGTTAGATAGAAGAATATGGATAAGAGGGACTTACCCGATGAATGGAGTTCATGGGGGTAGGAAGGGGCATAAAGAGAAATAAGTGAGGAGAGATATTAAGGGGCTCCAGACTGAATGCACTTGTAAGTCAGTTAAGAGGAGAGTGTTAACTGTATTTGGAAATGCATGGGGAGCCAATGAAGTGACTTGAGAGGGGTAATGTAAGTACGGCAGCTCTCTCAAAATAAGAGTCGTGCTGCAGAATTTTGAACGTATGGAAGGGGAGAGAGTTGATTGAGCAGAAGACCTGAGAGAAGAAAGTTGCAGTAGTCTAAGTGAGAGGTAATGAGAGCATGGTTAAGGCTTTTGGTGGTGTGCTCGGAGTGCTCCGATTCTGTAAAAAGTGTGCGCAAATTTGAAAAGAGGGTATGGCAAGGGATGGATTGGGATCATTCCTAAAAGTTAGGTGCACTGTTATAGAATACGCCCGATGTAGGCATAACTTAGGTGCAGGCATTTAGACCTGGTTTTAGCTGGCCTAAATGCCTGCGCCAGGTGTTGCACACTGCTGCTAAGCGTGATTCTATAAAAGGCACACACCTTGTAGAATCGCACTTAATCAGAGCTGATTGTTTTTATTTTAATCTTTATTAATTTTCAAAACTAATACAAAGTGCCATAAATTTTACAAACATTAATAAACAACATAAGCACTTAAATTTCATCAATAATAATACAAATAAAAATATCCCACCCCACCCTTCCAACAGTTCAATCAAAAAATAAACTAACAAAATATCCCCCCTACCCACCCCATCCTGGTTATGCATAAAAAATAGACAGAAATTAAATAAAGACAATTATGTTGAATTAAATACTTTGCTACGCCCCAACATATACGCATTCGTCTTTTCATATTTATATCCTAAACATAAACTGGCCCACCAAAACGCAAAATTGAGGCGGTTGCAATTTTTCCAATTGCGTGTTATCATTTGCATTGCTATCCCTGTCATCATAAGGAAAAGCCTGCCTTTGTAACGATTGATTTCTAAAGCACCATATATAGAATGTGGCCCTAAAAAAATTATGCACTTAAAATTATAGAACTGTACTAAGCGACCTGCTGTCATTTGTGCATATAAGTGTACATTCATCTGCCTAACCACTACTATTTTATAAATATATGCACCCAAACAAAATGGGGGGGGGGGGGTGAATGCTACTGAATATTTACAGATAATGCCACAAAGCACAAATATCTATATAATGGTTGCCTTCAGTTGGATATTTGCTGCGGAAAAATTGAGCCCTTTTAAATCCAAATCCATTTCTGTGCATATAAGAAGAGGAGGAATACATCAGAAGAATGGAAGTAAGGTGTTATGATCTGCTGTGAAAGCGATCCCATTTTCACAGCTGTCAGTATTTTTTGTCATAAAAAATAATAATTTACTGTTGTAAAATAATGCCATTAGCTTCTTGTAATTGATACTTGAGTACACTTAACAACTTAGTTCGGTTTTCTGCTTTTGATAGTAGTCATTTTTGGTCCATCAAACTGGGAAGTACAATTGCATGAATTTACTTTTAATAAATTACCACCTTTGCATATATCAGTCAAACCACAAGGATGAAAACACTTGCAGACAAGAGGCATTATTTATTTATTTGGCAGAGTCAATTTAGCGCACATCTGTATCAGAGGGTGAAATCAAAACCCCCCAAAAATAAATAGATTATGCTTTTCTAGAGAGATTGCAATGTAGCACACTTGCAAAATTATATGAAGGCATTAATGTTTTAAATGGGTAAGAAAAATTGTAACAATTTTGAGAGCAGTTTATGCCCAAAGTGGCTATTCAACTTGCTAATAAACAGTTTGCTTTGCTTCCTATAGCCATTAAAAGTCATCAACCTCGCGCATGAAAAGTGAAAACGAGGAGAATTGTTTCAGTGCTTATTGTGCTAGATTGCTCTACTTGAATCTTAGCCATCACTACCAGGGGACCACTACAGGAACATTATATCGCTGTTGCGGACCTGCCATTTGGCACCACTGTATATCAGCTGAAAGTACTAGATGAAAAAAAGGTGCTACGCAGTGGACAATTAGGAAGTAGTAAAAAGGAAAACGATTCATCAAGAATCACAAATTGAGATTATTGTATGCTCTAAGAATTTAATTGAGAAAACAAGCTTGAAAGTGAGCTTAAAAATGGAATTACGAGTTATTAGTACTACAGTTACTGGTTACTACTTACTAATCACTAGACTTATTAGTGCTCTGCAACCTGTCATTCAAAATAGCTATATTATACCTGAGGACTGGAGGGTGGCCAATGTTACACTCATTTTTTTTAAAAAAGGCTTATTAATGACCTGGGAAACTCTAGGGGCTCCTTATACGAAGGTGGTTTAGCGGTTTTAGAGCGCTAGCCGAAAATCTACCTGCTCAAAAGGAGGCGGTGGCGGCTAGCGCGCGCATTAAGGCCCTAGCGTACCTTCGTAAAAGGAGCCCTAGATTTGTGAGCCTGTCGGTACTGGGAAAAATAATTGAAGCTATACCAAAAACACATTACTGACCATGCAGATAGACAAGGCTTAAGGAGAATGAGTGAGCATGGGTTCAAGCTTTACCGGTTTATTAGATTATTTTGAAGGTGTAAACAAACAAGAGGATAATGTGAGTCGGTTGATATAAAGCAACATTTTACCCAAAACATAGAGATCAGATGTCCAAGACAGGATGTGCCCACTTCCAGTGGTATTTTAGAAAAAGAACTGCTGACCTAGAACCGTTTTTAAAATGTCCACGTGCATCTGATGACACACACAGTAGGAGTATTCATGTTACAAATATAAATGTGGAAAAAAATCAATGAAGAAAACTCAGTAACTTGCATGTGAATGTGTTGACACGTGTGTTAAATTTGTATTTCACACTTTCAATATGTAAGGCTTGGCACGTACACGTGCATGGTCAACAATTTGTAAACCTAACATTGAATGCTGCTAATTAAGTACAGAAGCTGCAATCTTTATTTTCAATTTGGAGGGGGAAATAAATAATGGGGAATAAAGAGGATACCTCCCTTAATCCCTCCTGTATAGGGGTCCGGCTGAAATGAACACTGTCAAAACCTATACATGCCAGGGTATGAAGTTTTCAGAATTTGAACCCATAACCCTATCAGAATCCAGAGGCCATTTAACTGCAATCCAAGTTCAATAAAACATGAGCTCCAACGTTCAACCCCCTGAAGGAGCCCACTGAACTAGCAAGAGGTGGGACTAATTAGTGATCAGTGTGCTTGCCCTATGCTTATTACCACCCAGCTCTCTTTACTGTCTAATAGAGTTCTATCCTACTGTACTTTGGACCAAGTTCTTGCTTCATGTCTGGTTTCTGTTCTACACCTGGTTCTTGCACTATGCCTGCATTGTTCCATCAAGCTTTGGGCCTTAAATTGCAGAATGGCTAAAAATCAGGAAACAGAAACTAGGACTGAATCTAGGTTAGAGAATGACATGGGGACAAAATTCATCACCATTCCAGTCCCCGCGGATAACTGCGGGAAATAATCCCATGTCATTTTTTAGTGTCTATTTCAGCCTCAGTCCGGAGGAAGTGATCAGGCAGAGTACGGTACAAGGATTCAAACAGGGACTGGACGGATTCCTGAGGGATAAAGGGATCGTGGGATACTGAGAAAGCTAACCAGGTAATAAGTATAGAAACCCAACCAGGTCGTGCATGTGCAAGACCGGAGGGTTAGGACTTCGATGGGAAGATAGGACCCAATAGGAAACCAAGGTGGCAAGGGGCCCCTTCTGGTGATTCAGACAGGTCGTGACCTGTTTGGGCCGCCGCGGGAGCGGACTGCTGGGCAGGATGGACCTACGGTCTGACCCGGCAGAGGCACTGCTTATGTTCTTATGTACACCAGCATTCTTCAAATCAAAGCTTGAGGGTCAGTGGTTGTGGCCATTCATACTCTGATTCTTCCCTCTCTCCTTAAAGCATGACATGAAGATGGTTTACCACGGTTATCCACGGGGACGGGGACGGTGATGAATTTTGTCACCGTGTCATTCTCTAATCTAGATGAAAAAGGGTCACTTTTAGAGTGCCATAAGTGAAAGGTATGGAGAAATTGGATTACGATGAACAACTTAAGAGACTAGGGTTGTTCTCCCTTGGAAAGAGGAGACTGCGAGGGGATTTGATCGAGACTTTCAAAATTCTGAAAGGAATTGACAATTTAGAGCAGGAAAAACAGTTATTCACAATGTCCAATGTGACAAGGACAAGAGGGCATGGACTGAAGCTGAGGGGGGACAGGTCTAGGACAAATATCAGGAAGTTCTGTTTCACGCACCTGGAATGCTCTCCCAGAGGAGGTTATTGCGGAATCCACCGTTCTAGGATTTAAGGGTAAACTAGATGCACATCTCCTTATGAGAGGCATAGAGTGATACGGGTGACTAAAATTATGCCAGGGTACACCTGGCGGGGCCTCCACGAGTGTGGATCGCCGGACTTGATGGACTTAAGGTCTGATCCGGAGATGGCAGTTCTTATGTTCTTATATTATGTTATGTAAATATCGTATAGCACAACATTTAAGTAATTTGTGGTTAGGAAAAATTGACCTACCATTAGTATCCCATTGGAAAGAGAAAACCCATGAGGTGGAAGATTTAAAGTTGTGGTTCTAATTAATAATAATAATAATAATAACAGTTTATATACTGCAGGACCATGAAGTTCTATGCGGTTCTATGCGGTTTATAATAATTAAAAGATGGTACAACTTGAGTGGAATAAACAGAGTTAAGAGCTAGTGATTAGCAGATATAGATTAACAGTTATTTTGGAGTAAGAATTGTATAGGTCAGCTGCCTAAATACTTCAGGAACAGATATGTTTTTAGGCGTTTCCTAAATTCCCCATACGTAGTAGGCGTAAGCAATTGATCTAAAAAGGTGTTGATGATGTCTTTTAAGTTTACATCCTCTAACTGGAGTGCAGATGTCCATGAGAGATAATGTCTCAGAAGTGTTATTAAGAAAACAGCAAAAATTAATTCATCTTTTGGGCACAATCGCACCCGGTGGTCTTAACAAGGAGGTGGAGTGGAATTTGTTATAATGAATAACAGATGAGGGTTAACATTTAAAAGGTTAGTAAGGTAGTGAGGGCAATATAACTGGCTGTTGATCCTGTTGTGATCTTGTATGCATTTCCCAATTTGGCTGTAACACTCTTGAGGTTACACAAGATTAAAATGAAAAGTACAAAGTATAGAAGCTTGCTATACTGATAAGTGAATTGATATTGTTATATTTATGAATGATTTAGTAGGGAATGGGAGCCTTTACCAGTCACAGCTCCTGAAGATGCTAGATAGTGAAACACAGTTCTGTGTCGGGCTTGACTGTAGATGATGGGCTTGACTCTTTATGATTCATGGAAATAGTTCCGTACCAGGTGGAGTGAAGTTTGATACAGAAAATTCCTTAACAATACTGGAGAGACAAGAACTTTGATATCAAACTAGTTTTTAACTGTCAAGGGGTGAAGGTTGTCACAAAGAACAATTATAAGGTTTTTAAAAAGTTGTTGGGAAGGGGAGGGCACTCAATGTCATACTGTATTTAAAGTATTTTGCACATCTTGTTATGTATTGATTGTATAAAATGTTATGAGAAATACATGATTTGATAAGAGTATTTCTACCAGCTGATAGTTTCTGTACATATATTGATTTAACTGAAGCTATAATATATTTAAACTAATTTTGTCCCAATTCTTATGTGATTTAAATCCATATTACATGGCATACTGCACAAATTGTTGTATTCAAAGATAATTTTTTTAAAAAATGAATAGGCAGATGAGGACATTGTATATGTGAAAATGCTGCCAGTCTAAAGTTTAGATTCTATGCCTAAATCTATCACAAACAGCGCTCATGGAAAAAAAAGGTTTTTTAAAAAAATGCCGATAGATCTTTAATGTGAAGAATAGTTTATCCTTTTATTTAAGTTTGAACAATGGAGTAATGACATACCTGATTGACCCTCTACACAGTTTGTAGCAAACCATATCTAAAACCATGTGTTGATAAAGAAAAATATTTTGTGTGAATGAGTTTAAAAAAAACAAAACAATTCAGAACAATTCTAATAAAGAGCTTTAAACTAAATAATGAAATAAAGAGGAGAGAAAGGGAGAAAAGAAGAGAAAAAAAATGGGAGAACTGTTTTTACTACAATAAGTCCTTTGACAAATTGGCAACGGTTTACAAAAAGTGCCTCAGTTCTAATTCCTCATGTAGGCAACTAGGTGAAACAGTGTTAAAGCTGTATATAGTTTTCTGTTTTTCTCTAAGTAATTTCTGATCTAGATCACCTCCACACCAACTGATATCGATGGTCTTGTTTATAAAACATATCAACAACTGTATGATTAGCCTCCTGATAAAATAATTGGGGTTTTTTTTAAATAAGAGTTAGTGGTTGTTTTGTAATTTTAAAGTGTGCACTGAGTTCAGCCTGTCTCTATGTTTGGCCTGTCTCATTTGTCCTTTATAGAGAAAGAGATATTTTGTGTACCATGAATTTCTAGCTGTTAGCATATGAGATTGTTTACAAGGTATTTAGGGTTCTGATGTATCTTAGAAACATAGAAACATGAAGGCACATAAAGGCCAAATGGCCCATACGGTCCGCCCATCCACAGTAACCATTATCTCTTCCTTTCTCCAAGAGATCCCATGTGCCTATCCTACGCTCTCTTAAATTCAGACATTACCTCTTCCGGGAGACTGTTTCACACATCTAGGACTCTTTCTGTAATAAAGTATTTACTTAGTGTCACACCCCGGGTTCTTGCCGATGTTGCAAGCCCCAGGAAAATGACCAAAACTCCAGTCCCACATGTCCCTTGCTACTAAGGGATCCTCCAAGTCTTATTTTTAGGCATGCATGCAAGGAATATAGGTTCCAGTCAGAATGTGAAATACCAAAAATAGCTTTATTTCAGTAATGGTAACATAATTCAAATACATTCAGGCATCAGCCTTGCAGTGCAGTATGCATTCACAGCACATGCCATCAAACTCATAAAGGTTCCAAAAACAAAACTCGGATAACACTGTAATTATCAACAGTCCCTGCTTCTGGGCTTGCAAGCTTATGGGTCTCAGTTCTCTTCACCAGAGCAACAGTGTTTTTAAATCAATATTCTTTTATCCCAAACAGTTCATTTGTATATTCCAAAAATCAATGATATATCACAGGTCTTCAATAGCACATGTACGTTTCCCTTCTCTGCTATAGTGCACTTGGGGATTAGCCACAGCTGAGAGAAAACAACGTGCTAGCTCAGCTTGGCAATCAGCCAGGAAATACAAACACTCATCCCACGTTATATAATTCAGGGCTTTACAGAAAACTTCTGCATTTAAGCTTTCAGGGAGCGTTTTAAAACTGAAATATCTAAGCTTTCAGATTCCCTAGCAGCACAGAGGAATGAACAGCATGAGAAAACATCCAGGTTTAAACTCACTATATTTCCATAGGCAATGGCTGAGTTTCAGTGCATGCCTGGCTTGCCTGGGTGTCCATTGCTTCCTCCTCTGGCTGCTCCCAAGGCTCCCTGGTATGAGCTGCATCATCTGCCTCTAGCATGGGCCAGTCTGAGAGAGTCTGGCTCTCTCCAGCTTCATACCCTCCTGGGTATTCCTCTCCTGGGTGCCTCGTGAGTCTGGCTTCCCTTGGCTGCTTCCCCCCTTCTGTTCTCAGCAGGCTCATTATATCTGGTGGAAAACCACTCCCCTTCTGAGACTGTGGGGGAAGGGTTTTCCACCCACTGACTTGCTTCCTGCTTTCACAAACAGGATACTTTCTAGCCCTGGTTTTAACTGGCTGTTCAAATTTCCTGAGGGATTTAATAGTGTCAGGCTGAGGTTTGCCTAGAGTGAACCTTTCACACTTATTCTGCCCTGTTTCTGTTATTTCTATTTCCCCGTCAGAGCTAGAGTCAGCTTGATTAATTAATTGGTCAGTCACCTGATCCGCTCTCCCGCACCTAGGTGGCTTGTGCACATTCCTGCTCACTGGGACAAAACCAGGAACGGATCCGGGTTTATTGTGGGTAAAACCCGAAATAGACCTGGGTTTGTCACATTAGATTACTCCTGAGCCTATCACCTTCATACTATGCCCTCTCATTCCAGAGCTTCCTTTCAAATGATAGACTCGACTCATGCGCCTTTATGCCATGTAGGTATTTAAACGTCTCTATCATATCTCCCCTCTCCCGCCTTTCCACCAAAGTCTACATATTGAGATCCTTATGTCTGTCCCCATATGCCTTAAGATGAAGACCACTGACCATTTTAGTAGCTTTCCTCTGGACCGAACTCTCCTGCTTATATCTTTTTTGAAGGTGCGGTCTCCAGAATTGTATACACTATTCTAAATGAGGTCTCACCAGAGTCTTATACAGGGGCATCAATACCTCCTTTTTCCTACTGGCCATACCTCTTCCTATGCAACCTAGCATCCTTCTAGCTTTCACCATCATTTTTTCAACCTGTATGGCCACCTTAAGTTCATCACATGCAATCACACCCAAGTCCCGCTCTTCTGTTGTGCACATTAATCACCTCCTAAACTGTACTGTTCCCTTGGGTTTTGCAGCCCAAATGTATGACCTTGCATTTCTCAACATTAAATCTTAGCTGCCAAATTTTAGACCATTCTTCAAGCTTTACCAGGTCTTTCTTTATGTTATTCACACCATCCGGAGTGTCCAATGCATTGCAGATTTTGGTATCATCCCCAAAGAGGCAAAATCTTACCTTATAGTCCTTCAGCAATATTGTTCACAAAAATGTTAAAAAGAACAGGCCCAAGAACAGAACCTAAAGGCATACCACTAGCAATATCCCTTTCCTCAGAGCTATCGCCATGGATCACTACTCTCTGTCACCTTCCACTCAATCAATTCCTAACCAAGCCCGTCACTTTGGGACCCATCCCGAGGGCACTCAGTTTATTTATTAGACATCTATGTGGAACAGTGTCAAGGGATTTGCTAAAATCTAAATATACCACATCTAGCACACTCCTTCTATCCAATTCTCTGGTCACCAAGTCCAAAACAATTGATCAGATTTGTCTGACAAGACCTATCTCTAGTGAATCTATGTTGCCTCTAGTCCTATAATCCACAGGATTCCAGAAACTTCACCATTCTCTGTTTTAAATATGTTTCCATTAATTTGCTTACCATAGAAGTCAGACTTACTGGCCTGTAATTCCCTACTTCTTCCTTACTTCCACTTTTGTGGAAAGGGACCACATCCTCCCTTCTCTAATCCTCCAGTACCACTCCCTTTTTTTTCATTTTTTTAAATCTTTATTGAGTTTTCAAAGCTAACAAAAATGCAATACAATATCCATACAAATAATGGTAATCATATATGCAGTATCACTCCCAACTCTAGAGAAGCATTGAAAAGGTCAGTCAGTGGAGCCACCAGAACTTCCCTAAGTTCCTTCAGCACCCTGGCACCCTTGGATGTACACCATCCATCCCCATCGCTTTGTCTACCTTTAATTTAGCTAGCTCCTCTTAAACATAACCCTTTGAAAATCAATATCTACCACTCCTCCATCCCTATTCATATTTGTCTTCTGTGGGCCCGCTCCCGGTGCTTCATCCATGAATGCAAAACAGAAATATTTATTAAGCAATTCAGCCTTTTCTTTATCAGCATCTAGATATTTCTCCCCTTCACCTTTGAGTCTCACAATGCCACTTTTGCATTTCTTCCTATCACTGATATATCTAAAAAATGTCTTGTCTCCCTGTTTTACCATGTCAGCTATTTTTTCTTCCATTTGCATCTTTGCTTTCCTGACTAAATGACCAGCCTCTCTGAACTTTTCCAGATATTTTTGCCTGTCTTCCTCTTTCTGTGATCTTTTGTAGTTTATGAAAGCTAGCCTCATATTCTTTACCTTCTCAGCTACTACTTTTGAGAACCAAAGCGGCCTTCTTTTCCTCTTATTTTTACTTACTTGCCTCATAAAAATGTTTGTTGCCCTTACAATAACTCCTTTCAGTTTTGCCCACTGAACTTCTACTACTCCCTCCAGATGTTCCCATCCAGACATTTCTTTGACATAATCCCCTATCTGAACAACGTTAGTTTTTTAAAAAGTCTAGAACCTATACTTTTGAATGAGCCCTCTCTATACACATGTTTATATTAAATCGTACCATGCAGTGATCACTGGATGCCAGATGATCACCCACTGTAACATCAGAAATACTTTCCCCATTTGTAAGCACTAAGTCTAGTATGACCCCCATCTCACGTGGGTTCCATTACCAACTGCTGGAACACAATCATTAAGGGTAGGTTCATAAAGGAATCGATTTCCAGTTGAGAAGAATTTAGAAGTGTAGATGGTATAATACCACTGAAATCCCTATAAGAGGACTGTTTGTGAGCTATCAAAAATATGGAGTTAGATGTCTCCAGTGTAAAGATTATAAGAGAATGATCACTCCAAGGAACAGAAGAGATATGTGGTTGATGGACAGAATAATAGGCTGTCTGAGTGGATAATATTTGGTCAATAGTATTGCCACCATTGTGAGTTGCTTCTGTAATATGTTTAATCAAGTGTTTATCTGAATTAAGAGTATGGAAGTCATTAGATGTTGATGATGCTAGGTTATCAAATTGAATATTAAAGTTGCAGAGAACAATGAGTTCTGGAGCATTAAGACAGATGACATCACTTCCAGTGTGCCAGGAGCAGTTGGCAAGAGGGAAAAACACTGTGTTCGTGGTGGTTTTGGCAGATATTAGCAAACAGTGAAAGGGGTCTTTAAAACACAAATATAAAAACCAACAGTCACAATAATTTTACAGGCTTTATCAAATATATAGACCTCATGAGCAAGTGGCAACACTGTGCGCTGTTGCAAGACTCAGGTTCGAGTAACAGAGCTGCCTCCTGTTCCTCAGACCAGCAGAGGTTGGGAGTGCTCAGGAAGCAGTGAATGAAAGGGAATTGCAGTCATTGTAAAATAATGACATCTACTGGCCAGGTTTATTAGTGCACATGGATCTGTGATCCCCTGCCAAGGACTATCATTACCACGACTCGATAGAAAGAAAAGAACTGGTATTTAAAAATGAAAGGAAATACCTTAGAGAAAAAGAATAGGAAAATACATACATAAACAGCCATCAGATCATTGGGGAATTTACATACAAATGATTAGCATGCATTCTCTGCTGTAAGCCAAAGTTTATTCCTGTGGTAAATTGTACCATTAGTAAATTCTAGCAGTTTAACCCTTTAATTGGCAGATGGTGAAATGGCTGCTTTATGTAGCTTGATGCTGAACGAGAGCAATAGTGCCAAGTAACAGGCATTTGGAGATGCTGATCTCTCATAAGAGCCATCAAAACACATGTTGTGTCTGAGCAACAGTGCCAAACAAAGGGTTAAGTAAAGCATTTATATAAACCCCGGAACACAAAAACCCATATGGAAAGCAAAAAAATGTACCTTTCCTTTGGTGTACCGACTCCATGTTTGCCAAGTAAATGTGTGTTTAAATGTTTCTTCATCACAAAGGCCACACTGAAAAAAAAAGCACATCATATTTTTAAATTTCAGGGCTACCTTACACCTTTTATCATATTCAGCACAGGTAAATCCATTTTTAGCATTTTCCAAATTCAAACCGTGTTTATTAATTGTGGCACACCAACAAGAATTCTGTTATGATTCCACAAAACAGTTAAGCTCAGATCATAGTGATTGAAGAACCTATGTTTGCTTTCAAAATTTTTAATCAAAATGTTCTGCCATCTTGAACCTGGGACGTTAGATCATCTATTATACTAATGTCCCTTGCTACTTCAATTTTGGAGATCCATTTGGGATCAGGTTAACAAAGTACTGGAAAATCCAGTGGCACTAACATACAACACTGTGCTATTTGGCACTTTGATGAGAGCTAAAAGCCAAATATCATCTCACAATAACAAACTTCTCTTTATTATGACAGGGGTTAACATACAGCTTATTTTAAGGAATTGGAAATAACTGGGATCGATTAAACTATACCTTTTGGTGGGAGTCTCTGTGTCACGTCTTTAAAATGGAACGTATTATGGCTATACAACAGGGACATTATAGGAAGTTTCTGGATATTTGGGAGCCATTGACAAAATATTGCAAAGAATGATTGTTGTTGATTTTGCCCCTGATCATGCATGTCCAGGGTGGGTTGGAAAATATTTTTAATCTTTAATTTGAGTGCAATTTTTGAATATGAAGATGAGGGGTGTTATATGTATTTGTCATAGATTACAATTTGATTGAATTTAGGTGCTATTATAGTGTAATATGATTGTATATTTTGTTGCACTTATTTTTGGTTTCAAAATGAATAATTTTTTTAAAAAAAATGTACAATTAACAGCGTTAGTAAGATTCAATAAAACTAATGTACTCTCAACTACTATCCCTGCCTCCACATTTCCGTTATTTGAAACACTTTCCACTTTCCAAAATAACATCAGAATTGTTTGTGTGTTTCCTTTCAACTGTTTATGCTCTGTTTCTCAATTGATTATACTTAATTGCTTAGTTTGCTAAAGATCCCCAGATTTTATTTATGCTCTGTTACTCAATTGATTATACTTAATTGCTTTAGTTTGCTAAAGATCCCCAGATTTTATTTCAACTGCCTATCCCCTGCTTTGGTCCTCCAGATTCCTCCCTTCTGTTTTGTCCTTGCCTAATTACTAAGATCCACCTGATTCTATTCAACTGTTTTAGTCCTGCCCAATCGTCCCGCTCTCCTCAATTTCAAACCTCCGCCACTCTTGTCTCCCATCCCCTCAAAAGCCCTCCAAATCCCCACCATGAAGCCTCACCTATGGATCCTTCTTCTCCTTATCTGCTCATCCTCCAATATCTCCCTCTGCCTAAACCCTCCCTCCCCTAATCTACTGAACCCCATCACTGTCAGTCCTATCTACCCTGGTGCCAAAATCCCCACGCTTTTGCGCACCAGAAGCTACCCCTCCAAAAAAAAACCCCGAAGAATCAATCACGCCTCCCTAAAGCCCATTCACCCTGCCAACCCCCCCAACCCCACCTCAGACTCTCTCACCCCAGTACCATCTCTATACTGCAACGCCAGATCCGCATGCAACAAAACCCAAATTCTGAAGGATCTTCTTGAAGATCTCAATCCCGGTTTCTTATTCATCACCGAAACTTGGATCGCAAAAGACGACTTCTTCTCTCAAAATGAACTCTGCTCCCACGGTTATCAAGGCCTCTTTTCCCCCAGAATTAACCGGAAAGGAGGCGGTCTTGCACTCCTCCATAAATCATTCTTCGACGTCCAGCTTCTTGATAAGGGTAGCCAGGCTTCCCTAGAATACATGCTAGCCTCTGTCAATGATGAGCTCCACCCGTACCCACTAGGTATCTTGCTTTTATACCGCCCACCTTCATCCCCCTGGAACAAATCCTCTGACCTCATCCTTGAGACCATTACAAACGCCTTCCTCAGATTCCAAAGATTACTAATCATTGGGGATATTAATCTTCACTTAAACGATACTACCAACAAGGATGCATCTGATCTCATCAACTTCCTCACCTCTTTAGGCTTCCCCCCCCCCGGGCTCCTTCCCCAACCCATGAAAAAGGACATGCGTTAGACATCATCAGCTTCATCGACCTCTCCGAATACAAAACTTCGATCGACGACACTCGCTGGGACCCCGTCCCCTGGTCCGACCACTTCCTAGGGACTTTCTGCCTCCCCATCTTCATGTCCCACCTTGAACCCCCCCCCCCCCTCATTCTCCCAATCCTATTACCTTCCGGAAAAAAATTGCGAGCGATTTGTTCTGGGCCAAATTCCTCAACCTAACTCCCGCCATCCACAACCCTCCAAACCCTGAATCCAACTGGCACAATTGGATCACCCTCTCTGAGACCACCTACCACTCCCTTGCCCCACTATCCACTAAAATGGTCTCCTACACCCGCAAGGCCCACTGGTACCTTCCTCTCCACAGACAACTAAAGCAGAAATGTCGTACACTAGAACGAAAATGGAAAAAATCCAAATCCCCCACGGATAGACAGTCCTGGAGGACTTCCATTAAGTTCTACAACACCGAATTAAAAAAATCAAGGAAGAACTACTACGGCAACAAAATCTGCAGCTCCAACAACCAAAGTAATACTCTGTTCAATATTTGGCGTTCCATATCCTCTAAACACGATTCCTCCTCATTCCCCTCCATCTGCTAACGATCTTGCAAAATTCTTCAATGAGAAAGTGACTACCTTACGATGCTCCTTTCCCCCAACCCACGCCTACAACTCTCTGGTGCTCACTACCTCCACACTTAATCTAACCGAGGCCAACCATATCCCAGCCGATAGATCCTGGACCGCCTTTGAGCCCGTTTCCGACTCCCAAGTCTCTAAACTCTGCCTCAAGTTAAAATCTTGCAACTGCACCTTAGATCCTTTCCACTCCTACTTATACGAGAACATTCCAGCTCAGGCCATCTCATCTCTCACCAAACTCTTAAACTCTGCCCTGCTCTCAGGCCTATTTTCGACAGAAATGGGACGCATCTCCTTATCCCCTCTCTTGAAAAAGGCTGATCTGGACCCCTCCACTCCTTCCAGCTATCGCCCAATAGCCAACATTCCTCTCCTGACCAAAATGCTGGAATCTATCATAGCCACCCAACTCTCATCCTATCTTGAGAGATTCTCCATTCTCCTTCCCTACCAACACGGATTCAGACCCAATTACAGCACTGAATCTCTCTTAGCCTCTTTGATCTCAAAGGTCCAACAACTCCATTCCTGCAACAAGTTCGCTGTCCTTCTTCAATTTGACCTCTCTGCAGCTTTCGACATTGTCCACCACGACATACTAATCCTCCAACTCTCCGAAATTGGCATAAATTCCACAGTCCTAGATTGGTTCTCAAAATTCTTACGTTCCCGCTCCTACTCCGTTAACATGAATGGTATCTCATCCTCCCCTTGGAAACCACTCTGCGGAGTCCCCCAGGGTTCACCTCTATCCCCGATTCTTTTCAATGTTTATATGTCCTCCCTGAAACTCCTCCACCTTTCTACCTCTGAGACACTTTACACCTACGCCGAAGACATCCTTGTCCTTCTCGAAACTGACTCTAACCTCACCAACCTCTCTGACAACATCTCAACTTGCATAACAAATCTCCAATCCTGGGCTCTCACCGTTCAAATGAAACTAAATGAGACCAAAACAAAACTTCTTCGGCTTGGCCCAAAATTGGATCAGCTACCCTCCCTCATCCCACTTCCCTCTGGCACCACTCTGCAGCTTGAACATTCTAGCAAAGTTCTGGGCATCATCATTGACTCTACATTGTCCTTTAACGAACACATCAACTCCCTAGTAAAAAAATGCTTTTTCAATCTTCAAATGCTGAGGAAAGTCAGATCCTGCTTCCACCAGCAACATTTTGCTGTCCTTGTCCAGTCCATCATCCTTTCCAGACTGGATTACTGCAACTCCATCTACCTAAGCCTAACAAAGAAAAGCCTCACCAGACTTCAACGGATTCAGAACACCGCAGCTAAACTAATCTTTGCAAAAGGCAAATTCGACCATGTCTCCCCTCTTCTGTCTAAGCTTCACTGGCTCCCAGTCTTCCTCAGGGTTCGCTACAAATGCGCCTGTCTTACCTTCAAATCTCTTCACGGCATCCTTCCTCCCCTCTTTCCTCTATCTTGGCTCTCGAGTACTCATTCCACCAGATCCACTCAGAAATTCAAACTATCCTTCCCTTCTCTAAATGGCATTTCCCACACAGGAAAACTTGGAACGTCCCTCCTCTTCAGGATCACCGAACTATGGAACAGCTTTACTGCCCATCTTCGGAGTTCGACCTCCCTACAACACTTCAGAAAACATCTGAAAACCTGGCTTTTCTCCAAAATGTAACTTCCCCCTCCCTCCCCCCTCCCCTTCCTGTTTACCAAGCCCTCCTTCCTTCCATTGGAGCTCCTTTCTTTGCTTTTAATTCCTGTAAACCGTGTCGAGCTCCACTTCTGTGAAGATGACGCGGTATATAAACTTAAGGTTTAGTTTAGTTTAGTTTCCTGTGTGCTGCTGTTTATTTGAAAAGATACGAGGAAAAACTTGGCAGGAGATTTTTTTTTAATCACTAAGGGGTCCTTTTACTAAGGAGTAACAAGTACTATTAAATGCTTCCCACAGCTTAAAAGAGCTTACCAAGGAATGTGTGCATGCATTTTATGGTAATTTCTTAATCTGCCGGTGTAAACCTTATTAGAAAATATTTTTTACTTTATCACTCAGGATTTTGTAGACTTCAATCAGCAGCTTAGTAAAAGGAACCCTAAGCAAGTAAAGAATCATTTTAGCCTCAGTGCAGAAGTCATCTCAAACTACAATTAATCAAGAGGTTATGCTAAACAGCACCTAACCACAAGTTCCTTGCAGGAAACAGGCAGCACCTAGCAGGAATTTTTCACAATCAAGTCTTAGAGTTAATGCAGAAAGCCACGCAGAACAGCCATTTACTGATAGCTGATCTTGTGGCTTCTACCATGAGATTAGCGAACAAATTTTCTACAGTGATGTAGTAAGTCAGTGTATCACAAACTGTGTGCTGTGGTACAGTGCCACAGCAGATTCGAGGTTTGCCCTGAGACACTGGCAAGGAGGAGAAGCACCGGCGCCAGCTGACTGCTCACAGGACATGCCTCTCGCGGCAAGAGGCACGTCCCGTAGGCAGTCAACCAGTGCTGACTCTCCTCTTCACCAGTGTCTTCACCTCCCCTCCTCCAGGATCCCACACCGGTGAAGTGACAGGTTCAGGGTCACGGCTGGAGAGCCTCCGCGCATGCGTAGACATCGACGCGATAATATCACACATGCACGTGACATCATCACATGGACGTCCACGCACTTCCAGATGCTTTCCAGCCGTGGCACCGGGTTTAGTGTGCTACGGCGCCGAAAGGTTTGCGGGACACCGCAATAAGTTAACGAGAGCAAATTCAAAACTCACAGAGCTTGCATGCTAATCATGGAAAATCTTCATTGTGTACATGTATAAAGAAAACAAAAATGCCCGCACACATATGCACATGGACCAGAGTGTGCAAAAATATTAGCCTCACAAAAAAATACCTTGCACATAAAATTTTTGCAAGACTAAAATTTATGAACAAAAATGTGTGCTGCCACTTTTGTTGTCTTCAGACACATGTACAGTGAAGCCTTCATGCACAGCTGTTACTTTTGTTCTGTCTCTTATGGTATACTGCATATGGTTACAGTATGGCAGTGGTTCCCAACCCTGTCCTGGAGGACCACCAGGCCAATCGGGTTTTCAGGATAGCCCTAATGAATAAGCATAGAGCAGATTTGCATGCCTCTCACTTCCATTATATGCAAATCTCTCTCATGCATATTCATTAGGGCTAGCCTGAAAACCCGATTGGTCTGGTGGTCCTCCAGGACAGGGTTGGGAACCACTGCAGTATGGTATACTGTATATGGTATACTGCATATGGTTACAGTATGGTATACTGTATATGGTTACAGTATGGTATACTGTATATGGTTACAGTATATAGTTAAAGTTAAAAAATACTGGCAGTAAATATCAAATGGGCATTGAAGCCTTTTGTCTGACCCTTCTACACTGTCACATACCTGCCAATAAAATTCTCAAATTATGAGCATGCTAAAATCAAAAGTGAAGTGCAATGCTACCACACCATTTTTGTGCACTAGATTATTACAATTTTGAAAATAATTATTTTAAGAATCAAAAGGCATTTGGCAATTCTAATATTGAATACTGAATAATAGTATTTATTGTGCAAATACGACATCTTATGCAATCTTTGGCGCCATTAGTGAGTAGCTAGCGCATTATAAGATGTAATCAGCAATTGAACAGTAAGCATTCCTCGATAATTAGATGGTGTTTTGGATTAGAATGGCATTCTGATAATGCAATTTTTATGTTTATTTGTAGAAGCAGCTATAATATTGTGACCACCAAGGAAGTCGTTCTTATTGGTGAAACAGATCCAATTGGGATAGGGCTGCTTACTAAGATAAATGCTGGTTGAATATTGTTCAGTATTCAATATTAGCATTGCCAAATGCCATTTGATTCTTAAAAGAATTATTTTCAAAGATATAATAATCTAGTGCAGAGAAATGATGTGGTAACATTGCACTTCACTTGATATAATGTTTAGTTGAGTATGTTATATGTGCACAGTGGTTGAGAGAGGTTTTTTCAGGATCGATGATTGAAGTCTGGAACTGATAAGTCTCAGACTATTTCTTTTCCAAACTATACTGAGCAGGTTTCTCAGATCCTTTTTCCTCTCTGCTAACATATATCCTTACTCCCAGATTCTCTAACCATGGCTTTGGGGAGTTCTGCTGGCTCAGATTATAGGGGATTCCCCTGCCACAATTAGCTGAACCAGCAGGAAGACCTGTAATTCCCCTCTATCTCCCTCCTTCCCACCGACCGATCCCTCCCATTACACCTCCAAGGAGAGACTCCTCCCCTGAGCCCAACATCACCCCTCCCTTGTACCTTTTATGGAACATCGGCAGGAGGGATGCCCACATCCTCCTGCCTTGGTTGTCACTGCCCGGACACCCCTAGAAACCCCCAACAGCCCCCCCCCCCCACACACACACACACACTCTCCATACCCTAAAGTAGAAGGACAGCAGGAGGGATACTCACTCCCTCCTGTCAGCATACCACCAGGGTCCCCCAACCAGGATCCCCTGCACCCGCTCTTTCCAACAACCCCCACCACCACCCATACCTTAAAGTAGAAGGATGGCAGGAGGGATATCCACTCCCTCCTGCTGGCAGGCCGCTGAGTCCCTCAACAACCCCCATCCTCCTCTGTACCTTAAAGCACTGGGAAGGGGAAGGCCCATTATTTTTAAGAGGCGGGCCTGCCACAGGAGAGAGTGGACATCCCTCCTACCATCCTTCTACTTTAAGGTATGGAGGAGTGGGGTCTGGGCAGGTCCGGACAGTGGTGACCAAGGCAGGAAGGAGTCGGCATCCCTCCTGTCAATATTCCATAAAAGGTACAAAGGGTGTGTGTGGGCTCGGGGGATGGATCTCTTCTTGGATGGGTAGTGGGGAGGATTGGTCAGTGGGTGGGAGGGAGAGAGAGGAATCAGGGATCTCACCGTTGGTTCAGCTAATCATGGCAGGGAAATCCCTGATCAGATAAGCCGGCAGGACTCCCCGAGCCACAGTTTTGAGGAATCCTGTTGGCTCAGCTGATCAGGGATTCCTATGCCATGATCAGGTAATGGCAGGCTGTGGATTATTGTTGGGATCCCCCGACAAAGGTGCCAGAAATGTAGGCTAGGGATTTCCAGGCCTACATTTCTGGAAATCTATCTTCGTGTGAATTGTGCCCACATAGGCATTTTAGGTTGCCTAACACCTCTTCTGTTGTTGGCCATGCCTACTTTGGCATTCAGCGGCCTAAAGCTCCTACATAGGCGCGATTCTGGTGCCTCAACCTTGCTGGTTTTTTGCCGTTTCTAACAGCATTCTTTAATTAACTTAGGTGTCAGTAGGGTGCCTACCAGTGCCTAAGCTTTGGTGTACAAGGTCTGACAATTAAGTTCATGAACTTGTCACCATGCACTTATGTCAGCAGCACTGTACAAATAGCTTGGTAAGGTTTCATAACGTTTGTATATCAGTGTCTCCTAGCAGTGTTTGTGTTGACGTGTTGCGGTGTCTTGCTGAGTGGCGTTCATTATTGTTGTTGCATGTTTCTGTGTACAGTTACAAGATTGTTAGAATTTGAATTAAAGCAATGAACATTTAATTTTTTTTTAAACTTGGCAAGAGAGGAAGTGAAATCAGAGACATGTTAGTCCACGTTTATAGGGATAATGCTATGAAGAAAATGGCAGTGTACAAATGGATTAAATGTTTTTCTGAGGAGAGAGAAAGCGTCACTGATGGAAAGGTCAGCCAGTAAGGAGCAGAACTGACGAAAATATTGTAAAAATTCATCAAATTGTTTGTCAAAATCATCAGCTGACTGCGAGACGCACAGCAGACCAAGTAAATATCAATAGAGAAACAGGAAAATCTTAACTGAAAATCTTGGTATGAGAAAGGTGTGCACAAAATTGGTCCCAAAGGAGCTCATCAATGAACAAAAGCAAAGAGTCTAAGTTATCCAAGACTTTTTGGAGAGGCAAGATGATGTTTTGGGCTGTGTTATCACTGGTGATGAAACATGGGTGTACCAATACGACCCTGAAACAAAGCACAATGGAAGTCAGCCAATTCTCCATCACCCAAAAAGTTGTGGCAGTCCAAATCAAGAGTCAAAACGATGTCGCTAACCTTCTTTGATATCAGAGGGATTATTCATTAGGAATTTGTACCAACTGGACAAACAGTTAACCAAGTTTACTATTTGGAAGTGAAAAGGCTGCATGAAAAAGACCTGAACTTTTCATCAACAACTCATAGCTCTTGCATCATGACAATGCACCAGCTCACACAGAACTGTCTATGAGGGAGTTTTTAGCCAGAAAACAAATAACCGTATTGGAACACCCTCCCTACTCACCTGATCTGGCCCCGAATTACTTTTTTCTTTACCTGAAGATAAAGGAAATATTGAAAGGAAGACATTTTGATGACATTCAGGACATCAAGGATAATACGACAGCTCTGATGGCCATTCCAGAAAAAGAGTTCCAAAATTGCTTTGAAGGGTGGACTAGGCGCTGGCGTCATTGCATAGCTTCCCAAAGGGAGTACATCGAAAGTGACTGTAGTGATATTCAGCAATGAGGTATGTAGCACTTTTTCTAGGATGACTTCATGAACTTAACTGTCAGCCCTTGTATTTTGAGCAGATATGCTTTTTTTGCTTCTTTATCCATTTTTTGATTGGTTACATGCTAAAAACCTCTCTTTATTTCTGAGTATTGTAGAGGAATATTTAATGGCCTTACTAGTATTTATTTTAATGCACTGTGCACCCGCAAGTTAACTGCTGCAGTGAACCCCTTTCTGCATTGTGTCGCCAGTAATATACACACAGAGCGCCCATTAACCACTGACTTCTACCCAAGGTAGCTTTCTGAATTTGCCTCTTAGTGATATACTGGTGAAAGAAGTCATTCTTTCTTTCAATAGCAATCACAAAAATATCCTGTTAATTATATTATGTAATTCAGGGTTAGTTTTTTTTGAGGATTTTTTTGCTTTAGATATCAAGCTGAAGTTTCAAGCAATAAATAGATCTCATGATAGTTTAAAAAAATAAAAAAAATACCCATTTACTTTTAGTGTGAAAAGGGCTTGAAAACATTTTTGTTAATTATGGATTACAGCTGTCCTTCATAAGCTTAATTACCAATCGCTAAAAGGCAGAGGAATTCAATTTGCATATGTACATTGAAAACATGACATATGCAAAATATAACTTTAATTAACATTCTATAAGAAAAGTTCCAAATCCAAATGGCAAGTTGTAAGAATTTCAACATTTGATGCTAAGTTTTTCTGTGCCTGCACTAAAGGGCAATACAAGAACCATACCACAAAGTAGCATTGTGCTATCATAAGCAACAAAGGTCAAAAGGAAAGAGTATGCTTGTACAAGTGTCGGTTCCTTTCTGACAACATGTCTTGATCGCGGGACCAGGATGTGATGTCAAAAAGCAACCAACCTCGGCACAAGCAACGGGTGGGAGATGCAGCTCACGCTGGTAAACATTTGAAAAGGTGCGCAGGGGAGCTGGGGCGCCCAAGCAGTGGGAAGAATGGGGGCAAAAAGATGCAATGATGCAGAGCGCCAACCTCCCACGCTATGCCATACTGCAGGCAAATATCAGTTCCTTCTCTTTTTACATGGAATTAAAGGCAAACTATATAACATTTTGGCTTTTAAGGGGTATATCAGAGGGGCAAATTAACTAAAATGCAAAGCCTGTGTAGTAAATAGAGAGGGTAGGGCCACCATCTGCCATGCAATTACTGCACAGAGCAGATTCTTGCCTCCAGATTCTGTTTAGGCCTTTGAAATTTGGGCTCCCTAATTTGGGTGTGGATCACAGATTGTGTGTAAACTAGTCAATTTGGTGCAAACAATTATTGTAGTTAATTGGCAATAAGTAGGAATTACCCACACACGTCCTACTCTATAATATGCATGCTTAAACTTCTACTACTATTTATTTGTATAGCGCTACTAGACACACGCAGGGCTGTTGGTTAAACATGCAAGAGAAAGTCCCTGCTCAAAAGAGATGACAAACTAATTATGACAAACAGGTTCTGTAACTTATCACGTTCCCAAAGGCAATATGAAACCATCTTATTACTCCATAAAACCATTCTAAGAATTGTATTCAACAAAGATTTTCCATTATAGGAAAGGCAAGGAGTTTAACAGTCCAAATGAAGATCAGACTTGTCCACGCATTTTCTCAGTGGTCAATTATGGATGCAAAAGCTGGACACTACGGAAACAAGACAAGCTTTGTTGCTGGAGAAGGATTTTAGGCGTGCCGTGGACCGCCAGAAAAACTAGCAAATCAATTCTAGAAGAGATCAAACCAGTTATGTCACTTGAAGCGCAAATGATGATGTTACGATTGTCTTATTTTGGTCACACCATCAAAAGAGAGAGATCACTGGAGAAGGACATCATGTTTGGGAAGATCAAAGGAGCCAGGCAAAGAAGGCAACCCACAATCATAAAGTCATAAAGTTATATATGGTTGGATACATTGAAAACAACCATAGGGATGATGCTGGAGAACCTTTCCACACTAGCAGAAAACCAATTTCTTTTTAGATCCACAATTCAAATTGCTAGGACTCGAGCATGAGTTGATGGCACCTAAAAACAACAACATGCATGCCTTATAACTGCTTATGTCCACCCCTCTAGAGCTACCCCCTCCTCCAATTGAAGGATAATTACTGCTAAATAGAAATGAGGTAATATTTTCTGCATAATTGTCCATAAGTAAGAGAAAACCTCCATTCAAAAGGCCTGAATGAAGGAGCAAAACCAAAAGGCATGAGCTAGAGTATTATCTTTCTGCTCACATTTAGGGCAGATCCATATATCAGTCAAGCCTGAGTTTGTGAAAAGTAAGTTTGGCTCACCACCCTAAATATACTTTCTCTGAGGTTGTGGTTTCAAACCCACATTGCTCCTTGTGACCCTGGACAAGTTGCTTAATCCCCCCTCACCCCCCCCACACACACACACCCATTGCCCCAGGTACATTAGATAGACTGTGAGCCTGCCGGGACAGACAGGGAAAAATGCTTGAATACCTGAATAAATTCATGTAAACTGTTCTGAGCTCCCTTGGGAGAACGGTATAGAAAATTGAATAAATAAATATAAGATGGGGCCTTAGATATAGCCTTCCCTATAACATCAGCACCAATGAATACCAATGATACCAATTCATCTGACCACTGGAAAGCAATCTAGAGTTCTATGAAAAACAGACTGAAGCTATAAACCCATCATCCTTTCCAAAAAGGGTTCCCAATTTATCCTCCACCCCACTGTATTAAGCATTCTTTAAATAAAGTCTTCATATAATGATACAGTTGCATATATGCAAATAAATCACTTTTTAGTATACTCAGCTCTTCCAACAGATCTTCAAACTTTCTAATATCACCACTGGGGTGTAAAAATGAAAAAAACATGCTCTAATCCAGAACTAGCCCAGATTCAAAGAACACTTCTTTGAAGATGCTTTCAATTCCAAACTCCAACCCACCTTCTAAGCACCGATATCTGTCTTATAATTCCCTCCGTAATTCCTCCACCTGAGCACTGTATATTGATGCACCTTCTCCAAAGGGAGCTCAGAACTGTTTACATGAATTTATTCAGGTACTCAAGCATTGTTCCCTATCCATCCCGGTGGGCTCACAATCTATCTAATATACCTGGGCAGTGGGGGAATTAAGTGACTTGACTAGAGTCACAAGGAGCAGTGTGGGGTTAAACCCACAACCTTAGGGTGATAAGGCTGTAGCTTTAATCCAGGGTTGCCCAAGTCCGGTCCTCGAGATCTACTGGCATGCCAGGTTTTCTGGATATCCGCAATGAATATGCATGAGAGAGATTTGCTTACCAAGAAGGCAGTGCAGGCAAATCTCTCTCATGCATATTCATTGTGGATATCAAGAAAACCTAGCCTGCCAGTAGATCTCGAGGACCGGACTTGGGCAGCCCTGCTTTAATCACTGCACTGCACTCTTTTCTGTCTTAGCTAGATTATAAGCTCTTTTGAGCAGGGACTGTCTCTTCTACGTTTTGATGTACAGCGCTACATGTCTAAACTAAACTAAACCTTAAGTTTGTATACCGCATCATCTCCATAAAGATAGAGCTTGGCACGGTTTACAGGTAATTCAATAAATGAGGGAAGGACATAATAAGAAATTAGAGGTTATGAAGAGGTTAGCTAGCTTTACATTTTAAACAGATAGCTTTACGTTTTGAAGAAAAGCCAGGTTTTCAGATGCTTTCGGAATAATTGGAATTAGCCTAGGTTCCGCAGCGGGGCAGGGAGGTTATTCCAAAGCTCAGTGAATTTGAAGAAAAGGGATTTCCCTAATTTCCCTGCACACATGACGCCTTTTAACGAGGGAAAAGATAGTTTGAGTATGTGGGCGGATCTGGTAGTGTCAGGTCTCGAAGAATTCCAGGATAGTGGGATTAGGGGAGGAAGAAGGACACCAACTTGACATCGCAGCCTTTATGACCCATCAACCATCCACCCCAGAAATTCAAACACCTAATGGAACCTGGTCCCCATCCCTCTGGTCAGACCACTACACATACACCTTCAACATCAACTGGACCAAAAACGAAACCATAGCTAAACCCATAAAAATAATTTACACCTCACGCAAACACATTGACCCCTCCAAATTCTGGACAAAAATAGATGAAATAATCCAGGACTGTGACCCCAGGAACTTCATCTCACAGTGGAACAATCTGACCACCAACATCCTTGATGATCTAGCCCCACTACAAACCAAAACTAGAATCAGCAGAAGATCAGATCAATGGGTTGACAATGAACTACTCATACTTAAAAGACAATGCAGACGACTAGAAAGAAAATGGAGAAAAACTAACCTAGACCACACGAAAACCGCCTGGAAAAAAAATTAACAAACAATACAAACTACTACTAAAGGACAAGAGAAAAACACAATACACTAATCTAATAGGCACAGAAACCCAAGATGCCAAAAAACGATTCCAAATATTAAAAGACCTAACAGACACCAAACCCTACACGACCACTGACAATACTCCACCCCTCTTAGCCAACCTCTTAGCAGAACACTTCAAGAACAAAATTACAAATGCCAGAGCCACCCTCAATTGCACCCCATCCCACCTAAACGAAATCACAGTTCATCCCACAGATAAAGAATCAACTGCAGCAGAAAGAACGTGGTCTCAATTCCCCAACATACAATGATCTGAACTCAATAAACTCTACAAAAAGTACAGTTACGCATCCTGTAATCTCAACCACTGCCCATCATATCTCCTTACAACCTCCAGCACAAAATTCCGTACTATACTTCTGCAATGGATACAAACCATGCTCACAGACGGACTCTTCCCAACTGACCTCAGCGAAATCATCATCACCTCAATCCAAAAAGATCCAAAAGGACCAACAGACCTACCATCCAACTACAGACCCATTGCCTCAATACATCTATATGTCAAACTGACAGGACTAGTAGCCAAACTCCTCACCAACTATCTTGAAGACCATAATATACTTCACCCCACACAATCTGGCTTCAGATCCAACTTCAGCACAGAGACATTACTAGGCTCCCTCATTAACACTGCCAGACAACAACTGCTTCTCATACAACTGGACCTGACTGCATTTGATCTGGTAAACCATAACATCCTAATGCAAATTTTGGATGCCATAGGTATCTCAGATAAAGTATACTCTTGGTTTGGAGGCTTCCTAAAATCCAGAACATACAGAGTAAAATCAGATAAAGAAAAATCTGAACCTTGGTCCAACCCCTGCGGCGTACCACAAGGATCCCCACTATCCCCTACTCTCTTCAACCTATACACTGCCTCTCTCAGAACTTACCTGGACAACCTAGGCATAACCACCTATAGTTATGCAGATGACATTACCATTCTCATTCCTTTTGAACAGCCAAAGACCGCCATGACAATCACGCTACATCGAACACTAGAAACAGTAGCGACCTGGATGAAAGATCACAAACTGAAACTCAACACAGACAAAACTAAATTCATACTCCTCAAAAACGACAAAGTCCCAACCATAACCAACATAGAAATCAACTCAATCAACTATCCCATTCAAACCACCATAAAATTACTAGGAATGACTATAGACCGATGCTGCACCATGCAACCGCAAATAAATAAAACAATACAGAAATCCTTTGAAGTAATGAGAAACCTAAGACAAGTCAGAAAATTCTTTGAAAGAACACAATTCCAGCTTATAGTAAAATCCCTAATCCTAAGTCTACTAGATTACTGCAACATCCTGTACCTCACAACAAAGAAAAATGGGGAGACCCAATGATCCACAGTGAAAACAATCCACCGATGAAAACAAAAACAAAAACTGTGGATACAGATGTTCTGGAGATAATTTATTAAACACTGACATATAAAACCATGAAAATTCAATTAAAAAAGTACAATGATAAAAAATACTGTGATAAAAATCCAACCGGACCCTACACAGTCCATATTAGGGTGAACACGCCTTCCTCAGGGGTCCAATGGTTTACAACCTCACATATAAAGAATTGGACTGAAAACAGTCTATTGTCTTTAAACATGTGAGCAAACCATTGGACCCCTGAGGAAGGCATGTTTGTCGTAACATGGACCGTGTAGGGTCCGGTTGGATTTTATCACAGTATTTTTTATCATGGTACTTTTTAAATTGAATTTTCATGGTTTTATATGTCAGTGTTTAATAAATTATCTCCAGAACATCTGTATCCACATCCTGTACCTCCCCTGCCCTGCTACAATGACTAAACAACTACAAACAATCCAAATTACAGCTCTAAGACTCATCTACTCATTGAGGAAACATGACCATATTACAGAAGCATACATCAACTCACATTGGCTACCAATCCAAGAAAGAATATTATTTAAATTCTACTGTATGTTATTTAAAACCTTAAACGGAGACAGCCCAACCTACCTGAACAACCGCTTCATCCAACACAGAAACACACAACCCCATTCACACACTCCTCGATCAAAGAAGTAAAACGGAAAAAAAACTATACAACGGCCTCCTAGCCACTCAAGCAGCTAAACCATATAACCAAATCTCCAATCTACTGATAACGGCCCCAGACTACAAGATGTTCAGAAAAGAAATAAAAACTATACTCTTCAAGAAATTCCTGAAACAGTCCTAACATCATACTTACCGTCCTTCCTCCCTCCCTCTTCCAACCACACAGAAACTACATGACCTACTCTTTACCTCTTTAGAAATGACAAACGATCTTCCATTGTAACCACCTTTTTTAACTCTTGTAATCCGTCTTGAACCGCAAGGTAATGGCAAAATAAAAATCTTTAATGTAATGTAATGTAGGATCTTGAAAATTAGGCAGGTACATTTAAAGTGAATCTTAGAAATCACCGGAAGCCAGTGAAGTTTTGACAGAAGCGGAGAAACATGATCAAATTTGCTTTTTGTGAAGATCAACCTAGCCACAGTGTTCTGGATCCGCTGAAGTCTTTGGAGATTTTTCTTGGTTAGTCTTAGATAGATGGAATTACAATAGTCCAGTCTGGAAAGAATGATTGATTGTACAAGGACATCAAAATGTTGTTGGCGGAAGCAGGATCTCACATTCCTCAACATGTGAAGACTAAAGAAACATTTTTTTACCAGAGAGTTGAGATGATCATTAAAGGAAAGTGTAGAGTTAATAATGATGCCTAAAACTTTGCTTGAGAATTCGATCTGCAGTGTGGGACCAGAAGGTAGAAGCATTATAGAAATGATTAGTAGTAGTAGATTCTATACACACTGCTCAGGTAGAGTATTACAAAGAGAATAATGAGGGGAACTATAGAAGGAATGACAAACAGATATGGATGCTTTACAAGTGGGTTGGAGTTAGGACTTAAAAGCAGCTTCAAAAAAGTGGGCTTTCAGCATGGATATACTTTACAGAAACTCTGCGGCTCCTCTCATCCAACTCTTCTCCAAGGCATGGTCTACTTCCCGCAGAACCCTCAACAGAATACTTCTAAATCTCCCTTCCATAAAAAATCTGCAATACAAACGTGTTTTCCACTCCATGCTCACCTTTCTAGGCTTAAAAACTTGGAATGACCTTACTGAAATGACCAGGACAGAACCTAACTACACCATATTCCGTAAGAAACTGAAAACTCATCTATTCACACTTAATAACTTGTATCCTTTATCCTCTCCATACCTCCTCCTACCCTCCTTTTCTCCCACCCCTCCTCCCCCTTCTCCTTCCTCGCCCCCTCTTTAAGTCGCCTTGAGCCTACCAAGGTATGAGCGACGCAGAAATAGAAGATTAGATTAGATATGAATATCATCAAAGACAGTCTGACGTACTGAGTCAGGCAGTTTGTTCCAGGCATATGGTGCAGTAAAGAAGAAGGGACGGAGTCGGGAGTTAGCAGTAGAGGAGAAGGATGCAGGCAAGAGAGACTTTGATCGAATGATGGAGAGTCTTAACCACTTTGGAACATATGGTTCAGTTTTATCATGGTTTCAGAGTTTTCTCATTGAATAGCATTATATTATGAAAAAGACAAAAAGCTTTCAGATAGCTAGTGTTTTCTGAGTGGGGTACTGCAAGGCTTCCCACTCTCCTTCATTATTTAACATACTCATGCAATCTTAAAAAGTATTATTTTGGATCAACCTCTTAATTCGTATTGTGAATAACACTATCACCTTACAAACAAACGCTGTCACACAAGTCAGTACTCACTACCTTATATAGGTATTTAAGAGAAAAACAGGGGTCTCAAGTGCTCACAATCAAAGGCCCGAGATATACTTCAAAGCCAGTGAATGCTGTATTGAGCTATCATCAATCACGTTTATTTTCTCTGTACTTTATAGTGCTTAATCTTCATTTTCTTAGTTAATATTCCTTATGGTTAAATAATCATTCAATAATTTATTAATCCTTTGCCATTAGGTGCATTTCAAAACTACTTAGCTTATTTATTCTTTTTCTCCCTCTTATTGATTTTCTATTGACTCTCTTGACTCTCTATTTTGGATCAAGCCAGGATTCAACACTACATATATGCAGATATTACAGTGATATTGCCAACATCCTCATTTTAATAGATACTATTTCCAAAATACAAATTTGTTTCAATATTATTGAAAACTGGATTTTCATGCAGCAACTCAAACTAAACAAAAATAAAACAAAATTTTTGTGGTTAAGCTCTCAAAAGGATCCATGACATATTACAACCATTTCTATTGATGGGAATGATTTTCATCTGGAGTTACATGAATTTTAGGGGTAGAAATAGATAACAATTTGTTCATGTGCCATCATGTACAATTTGAGGTTAAACAATGTTATTTGATTATGAGAAAACTGAGATTCCTAAGAAAATATTTTGAGATTGAACTTTTAGGAATTTGGTGCAATCCTTGATTTTGTTCAGAATAGATTACTGCAATTTAGCACTAGCAATTTGTTCAAAATCACTTATTAACCGATTACAACTGATTCAAAATTCAGCTGTAAGATTAATGTTTGGCCTGTGGAAACTTGAACATCTACAACCTTATTATACTAAACTTTACTGGTTACCCTTGGAAATCAGATTAAAATTCAAGATAGGAGTTACAGTTTTTAAGATTCTAGCAGATAACGCTCCTAGTTATCTGGTTAATCTAGCGACCTTATTGCAAAATCCTTTTTCAAAATATCAGACGAGAAATTCTTTTCAACTGAATTTCCTATGGTTAAGAAGGTAAAATCTGTTAGACAATTTCTTAATCCATTTAATATCAATTGGCTAGGTTTTGGAACCAGCTTCCTTTGGGATTGTATTTTGGGGGGGAATTATCTTCCTTCAAAAAATCCCTGAAAACATTCCTTTTTAAAGAGGCTTTTAATATTTAAATTTTATTTTAAATTTTATTTTTATTTTACGAATTCTGTTTTTAAGAATCCCCCTGCTCCTCGATTTTTTCCCTTAAATGTTTTTCTTAATATAACAGATGTAACTTTTCCCCTCCTTTCCGTCCAATTGTTGTTTGTCTTGTCTGACTTCTAATGTTTATATATATTGTATGTTTTTTAACTTAAATTATCTTATTATTATGTACATCGCTTTGTATAAAGATATAGCGATTCATCAAATATTTAATAAACCTTGAAACCTTGAATCTTCGATTTAGAAAACTTTAACAATCTTTCTTGTTTTCAACATGACAGAATTTATTCGCACTGAATTTATTCGCATTTACTGTAGCACACATTTTTACTGCCTAATATTGTAATTTCTGGACAAGTTGGTCTGGTTTTTTACTTTTTTTGTCCGTCCTTGAACTAATTAGATAAAGGAGGAATAGAGAAACCTGAATAGCATAGCATAGTGTTTACCCGATAAACAGAGTTCCCAGAGTGGAGTATAAGGAGAGATAAGAAAGATACTGAAGAATGTCAGAGTGAATACACTTGTAGGTCAATAAGAAGATTTTGAACTGTATGTGGAAATGGACAGGGAGACAGTGAAATGACTTGAGGAGAGGGGTATTATGTGCATAATAACACTAGCAGAATACGAGGCATGAAGCAGAATTCTAACAGATTGAAGGGGAGAGAGATGGGGTGGGATTTGGGGAGTTCACTATACAATATAAGGGGGCTATGGTGAGATGTGTACTTGGGACTTTTTATGTGAGGTTCACTGCAGTTCCCTCTAAGATGCCCCATGCTCTGTGGGGTGTCTGTATGACCAGTCTACTAAGAATGTTGGCCCCTCCCAATAGCTTGTTCTGTGCATTTTTTGTTTGGGACATTATTTTTATTTAATGGTTCAAAAAGATAGACGCACTAAGCACAAACACATCCAGTTTTTAAAAATCAAGATAGAGTTTGAGAATACTTTCTGAATAGTTTTCTTCACCTGAACACTAGAATCAAGCCATACTTGATTCTAGTGTATTTTAAACTGAATACAATAGGGCTTTTTAAATCATCAATTGGTGGAAGATAAGCAAAAAGCAGAGCTTTAAGGAAGTCATATATCAAATCCTAAAAAGAAAACCTAAAAAGGAAATAAGACTCCATATATCATAAGCTAAAATAGATTTAGACTCCCCACTTCAACTGGGTAAGCCATCTCCTTCTTGGGTGTCTAAATAAATGTTAAGGGGCTCATAATCGAAAGAGAAAAACGTCCAAAAACCAGCCTATGACGGCACTTGGATGAACATTTCTCAAAAACGTCCAAGTGCCGATAATAAAAACGGGTTTGAACGTATTTCTAAATGACCTAGGCTTTCATAGTGCTGCTGAATGACCATTTCGGGAGGCGTGTTGAGGGCGGATGTTGGGCGGGACGTGGGCCAGCTTAGACTTAGTCGTACAGCATGTATAACTGAAAGTTTTACAACAGAGCCTAGACAGAACTTGGACGTTGTGACTTAGACCATGTAAAGCATAGTCTAAGTCACAAAAACCCACCTAAAGTCACCAGATAAGCACTGAAAACACATAAAACAGACCCCCACACACTACCCCAGTGATCACCAACCCCCCCACCCCCATAAAAATTTTAATCATAACTTTAAAATTCTGCCTCCAGGCCATCATCACCTGGCCGCCTGGCATAGGAAAGCCTAGTCGTGCTGCACAGAAGCATCTTAAACCATCTTGGGGGTGGGTTAGAAACCCATAGAGAGATGGGCCCATGCCCATAAACCCCTGTAATCACTGCATTGATAATGAAACATGTGCACTCCCCTTTATACCCCCAAAACCCTTTAGTACTGGCATATAAGTAGCTCCTACAGCCATAAGGGCTATTGGGGTGGTAGATAAGTAGGTCTAGGGGATTCTAGAGGTGGTTTGGGGGGCTCACCATAACCTATAAGGGAGCTGTAGGGAGGAGAAGACATGGCACCCTTTTTGTGAAGTTCACAGCAGTGCCCTGTAAGGTACCCCACTGTTTAGGTGGAATGTCTGGGTATGCAGTCCATCACTTTGCAGACCCCTCCCAGGTCCAACAGGGCTTGTTCTAGGCGTTTTGGACTTGGATGGAAAGTTGGACAAAAATGTGGTAGAAAGATGGACGATTTAGTGGCTTGGACGATCAGATCAGCAGGATGTTTAATTAGACGATTTTCGAAACGAAAAAAAATTTGGACGTATCTTTGAAAATGTGTCTTAAGCTCTTTTTAACTTTGGACGACTTGTGAGATGGATGTAAATGGACTTAGACGTCCCTTTCGATTATGCCCCTCCACGTTTATAATTTTATTAGTTTAATTTAATTGTGCTTTTTAACATACATAGTGTTATTTAATTGTTATTTGAGTTTTAGCATTTGTTTTGTAACTCCCTAGTAAAAATATATTTTGTATTGCTTTCATATTTTTTGCCCAACGCAGCCAACAGTCGAAACAAAGCTACATCGGGCAACAGTGTTAAACACTTACAAGTTTTTTAAGGCAGTAGTAAAGACTACTTTCTTAATGGTCTGCTCTTTGCTTATCTTCCATCTTGGATATCACTGACCTACTGCCTTGTTGGTTTTCAAATCGTCAGTTGAGAAAAATTCAGGAACTATAAGAGGGACTTTCCCTGACAGAAATAAAATCAGTAATTTGGATACATTCAATTTCAGTCTATTTTCTGTCATCCATGCTTTAATTGTTTGGAGACAGATACATGGGAAAGGCATAGATGGGTTGGAGGAATGTCAAACAGTTATACAAACAAATTATAGAATACCTCCATCTACCTGCCTGCTTCCAGTTAGCCATGAACATTTATACTAGCCATTGAGCTAGCCTAATTGATCATGTCTAAAGTTAGGCACATAAATGTGGACTAATGGCCAAAGTTAGGTGTGCACAACTGCCGTTATAGAATTTGCACTTAGTTCACATCATCCAAGAGGCTAACATTTGATGATCTATACAGAATTACCCCCTTACCACACAGACAAGTAACATAAGTGCACCTGTTCTACTTTCCAAGGCAAGGGATGTGAGTCTTGGCCCAAAAGAACCCATGCAAGAGTCTTTCTCAGTGGTACAACCCACAAGTTTGAATCCTCCTTCCCAGGACACTAACCAAGCCTCACCAAAAGGTATACAGAACAGTTTACTTTATTTCATAATACCAGTGGTACACTTATATCCTCGCACAAATGAAACTGCTATAAAATACATAGCAATTAAAAATGTACCTCTATCAGAACATCCCAAACATGTCCTGGTCAGTCCACAGCAATTGAATTCTCAGGATATGAGCTATTATAAGCAAAGCAAATGTACAGTATCTTAAGCATATTCATTGTGGATATGCTGAAAACCAGACTGCCGGGGGGGAGGGGGGTCACCAGGCCAGGTTTGGGGAGCCCTGGTCGACATGACTGCAGCATCCTTCAGGTCAAACTGACTGCAGCAAGTGTCAGCAGCTCCAGAATTTCAGTCTACACTGCCCTGTCAGTGACAAACTGTCATGCTCACATAGCATTCTCTATTCTAATTCACATGTCCTGACTGGATAGAAAGATCTATGAGCAGTAAACTATGATCTTCACATACCTGAATAACAAAATGACACTGGACCATATTAGACATTGCAAGATGATTTTTTATAATTATGAGTCTCCAAGGGCAGTCTGCAATGACTGACCAAAGGCCAAACCCTCAGTCGTCTCCTCTCATCTCCTTCTCGCTTCCTGCCTAACAGCCATGACCATATAGGACATTTTGATTTAATAAAACAACCCTTGACTTAAGGCAATTTTGAGACAGTGTGGGGACAATTTTAACTCCTTGCCATTTCATGAAAATGGAGTAAAGACAACATCAGCCATACAGTAAAATATGACTTTCAATTATTAGATACAGCAATCCAGATGCATGCAAAAGCGCATGCAGAGCCTTCCCAATTTCTGCAAGTAAGGATGCAAATACAGCCAAAAGCACTGAGAAATGATTTACTTAAAAAGTAAGTGTAGCTAACTGTTTATTGTGACTGTGACAAGCTTAACAGTGATACATTTTTATTTGATTTTTGTAAATCCGTGGCATCAGGGGTCCCTAGTTTTATTCCCAAGTAAATATTTATTAGTGTCTGATTGATAAGCTAACTAAAAAAATAAACATTAAACCAAATCAATTTTGGTAAATATGATCCTTGTAATTCTCCCTAAATGCCTGTGTTTAGAAGAGATTCTGAAGGTGCTCATGCATCATTACCAATAATAACAATCTTGTTTAACTGGAAGATTCTCTCAGTGGGATTTTCTTGCAAAACACATTTTTAATAGCTACTATACATTAAAAATACAGAAATAGAGCACGGGCGGGGTATTTATAGACACAAAAACAAACAGCTTTGACAATATTATAGTCTTAGGCTTAGATTCACTAAAGTCAGCGATTGTCACTAAACCCGTTTTCACAGGTTTAGCAATGATCGCTGCTAACTGACCCAATTCACAAAATGGCCCACCATGTGTTTTTCCCCTCGATCACCCATTTTCTGATCCAGCCATGCAAATCAGTAAAACCCCATGCAAAATAGCCAAGCGATTTATTCACTTACATTGCTTGGCTATTTAGCTTCGAGTTTTACCGATCCTAAAACCCGATTGCTATAGACCTGTCGGTAACTGGGTAACAAACAGGTCTGCCTGTTTCGTGGTTTTTTTTTTTTTTTCCAAGTCACTGATATTTTGCATGTATTACACACGCAAAATATCTGCCCCATAAAAAAATGAAATAAATCTCCCACCGTTGCCAACAGCCCTCCCCAATGACCCCCACTAATCGCACACACATCCCGAGCCACCATTCCCCCAACCCCAAAAAGATGGCAGAAGGGATGCCCACTCCCCTCCTGCCACTGTAGTGCCTCCTCCCCCTCCCGGTGCTGGTACCTCAAAGTTAGACACCTCCTGCTCCTCCTCTAGTCGCTATGCCAATGGGCCTTAGGCCCCTCCCCAGTGCATCATGTGATGCATGGGAGGGGCCTAAGGCCCTTATTGGCTCAGATGCCTCGCACTTCTCCCTTGGGAGGGGCCTGAGGCATCTGAGCCAATCAGGGACTTCCTTAGGAAGCAGCCTAAGGAAGTTCCTGATTGGCCATTTATTTTGGCCAATCAGGGACTTCCTTAGGCTCCTTCCTAAGGAAGTACCTCATTGGCTCAGATGCCTCAGACCCCTCCCAAGGAAGGAGCCCAAGGCATCTGAGCCAATCAGGGCCTTAGGCCCCTCCGCGTGCATCACATGATGCACCAGGGAGGGGCCTAAGGCCCAGGAGCTTAGTGACCAGAAGAGGAGCAGGAGGTGTTTTCGGTACCTCCTGCTCCCAACTTTGAGGTACAAGCACTGGGGCTGGGAAGGGAACGGGGAGGGGGCACTGCGGTGACAGGAGGGAGTGGGCATCCCTCCTGCCATTTTTTCCGAGGGAATGGGCGGGCAGGAGCCTTCGTGGCAAGAGGGAGTGGGCATCCCTCCTGCTGTTTTGGGGGGTTTCGGAGGTGCTAGCAAAGGGGGAGGGCTTTTTTAATGGGACAGATGGTGCACGTTTAAGTTGTGCAGAACATCTGTTCCATAAAAAAAAAAAAAAAAAAGTCCTGACAGCAGTGACAGGAGGCTGCTTCTCCTGTCACTACTGTTAGGGCTCTGCACATGTCTCAATCACTCACTGAGCGACTGAGTCAGTGGGTTTGCATGCAAATGATTTGCACCTCCATGCAGTAAATCAATTGCTGTTGGAAAATCGGCCAGAGAATCAGCCAACAGCGATTGAGTCGCTATCTTTAGTGAATCTACCCCTTAGTCCATGGAAATCAGATTTGGCTATTTGAAATAGTGCTAGGCATGCTTTTCACTATTGTTACTTATAAAGCACTAGGTTGTGTACCTAGTTCTGTGTATACATAAGGAGTATGGAAATCACAATGAGGTAGTTAATCACAGAGCCACAAACACAATAGGATGGGCCATTGAGGCCACAGCCTAGCCACTTTTACTAGAGATACCAGACATCTGGATTTACCCGGTCATGTCCTCTTTTTAGAGGACTGTCCAGGCGTCCAGAACGGTTTTCAAAACCCAGCAATATGTCTGGGTTTTGAAAGTCACTGAGCTCGGAGCTGCGTCTGTAGGGTATCCGCGCATGCACGGATGTCCTTCAGATGCGGCCCCAAAGAGACGGAGCTTGTGTGGGGCCGGGATTAGGGGGTAGAACAGGGCAGGGCTATGGGTGGAACAGGGCGGGGCTGTAGGCGGAATGGGGCGAGGCCACACGTCCTAGAGGACAAAATCTGGTAATTCTACTTTTTACCCTACAGGAAACCAGTAAACTAGGGAGCTGGGAGGAGACAGGGGTTGGTTGGTTGGTTTTACTGCCTTATCCCTCTACCAAAAAAGATGCTCTGCTGCTGCCCCTGAAGTAAGAAACAGCATGAAAATTGAACTTTGTCAGCCAGCTTTACAACACTGCAGTTTAGCTACTGAGCTGTTCTCTCTCGGAACTGTGGCCTTCACCAACATATGGTAATTGAGCTAAGAAAATGTATCATTTCATTCCCATTTTGACTGCATAATCATCATACAGAAGTGAATGCACAGTGGAGAAAACTCAGAGTCAAAAGGTGTACAAGTCTGTCAACAAGAGGAAATCTACCTTGCAAATACATGACAAAATTAGCACTGTTCCACGATATGTTTGCTTCAGTGTTCAAAGGAGCTAACGAATTCAAAGTGATAATGTTAGGCAGTGCAACTATGTAATTACATCTCTAAAAACACCTTGCTCCAGCATTTTGGCGTTCAAAGAATCACATGTTCTACTAATTTCCATTGGCTGTCAAACAGCTGTATACAGTCACCTCTAACAGGTGTTTGGTAACATAACAGCTGGAAAGGGTGCTTGAGAAACAATGCCTTTTCTTACTGCTCACACCCTGAATGCAGTTTCATAAGCCACGGAATATAAACTTTTGCTCAGTGTCAAAAGATTTTGCACATACAAGCAGTAAATAATCAACAGTGCCTGCTGCTTGGACTTTTGGATTCATTAGTAAGGTAAGAAATAGCATGAGTGTTTGAAAAAAAGGGTTGAGAAAAGTGAAATTTGGCAGGAAAAACTTTGTGAATGCAATCCAGCTGCAATATCAGACACAGTGATTTACAGTCTAGCTCAAGAAGTTTCAACAACAATTCTACACTGCCGCGTTGACAATTGAGCAAAAGTTTTATTAAACAGGAACTTGGAGACTATGTCAAATATAAATGACCACGGTATCATGTAAACAGGGATGTACATCTATTTATTTATTTATTTTTTAAATGTCTTTTCCACTTAGTACCTAAGCAAATTACAATAAAACAGGCTATGCAGCTTGTACAGCAAGCATGTACCTAAGTTACGTTGATCTTCAAAAAACAAGTGTGTGCATACTTTCCATTGAAAAAAATGCCCCACCAAATCTAGGCGTTGCTACGTAAGAGATACGAAGCCGCGATAGTGGTTTAACGCGCGTAATAGCGCACACTAATTTTCCGGCCGCGCTAGCCGCTACCGCCTCCTCTTGAGCAGGCGGTAGGTTTTTCGGCTAGCGCTGGGGTTAGCCGCGCTAAAAAGGTGCGTGCGCTAAAGCCGCTAACGCGGCTTTGTAAAAGGAGCCCCAAGTTAAAAATTACTAATAGAACCATTGAGGATCGCGTAACTCTTGCGTTTACAACATGAAGTTGAGTTATATTATTCTCTGCACTTTGTAGGGGACATCCTTGAGGCAGCCAGACAGGCAAAACATGTTGGGTGAAACCAGTCCCCAGCCGACACAGAAAGTTAAAAAATGAATGAATTGAAGATTGTTTGAATATGTTATGGTGAAACCTATGTACACCTTTGGCACTATTTAAACTCACTTAGATGAAATACTTCTTCACCGAACGGGTGATTGATCGATGGAATAAACTTCCACGCCAGGTGGTCGAGGCTAGTAGCGTGCTCGAATTCAAAAGTCAATGGGACAAACAGGTGGGGGTGCTACGGAGTTATGTATAAAAGATGGGGACTCCAGGGAGGGAGGGTTCTTGAGTGGGCAGACTTGTTGGGCCGCCGGCCCTCTTCTGCCGTCATACTCTATGTTTCTAAGAACACTCCAATAGCTAATATCATCAAATGTAAGAACTAATCTCACATTTACGCAGCAGTTCATTCATCCAGACTTACGGGCTGTCTTATTGATCCTCAGTGGGCCACCAGGCACTCAAACTTCTTTCATCGTGCCGGGCTTTATGCTCCCATTCGTCATTGGATCCAATTTTATAAATTATTTAAATATTTTTAATGTTTATAATTTAATATATTTTAATATTGATCTTAAATAAATAGGTACTAACAGTACTTAGCTGTGCAAAAAACGCTTTCTACGGGGAGTAGAGTCACCAATATGTTTCGCCCGTATGTTTCAAAGGGCTTTCTCAAGGCTACCACTCCCTACTTACACCATTCAAACCGACCATTACGGCGAGTGCTGCATAAATGTGAGATTAGTTCTTACATTTGATGATATTAGATGGTGAAACCTATGACATAAATAGTGATATAGCTGGTCAGTGAGGAGTGCGGAGCATCAATTTTGAGATTAAACTGTTGCAAATGCAGTGCATATTTTCCCCATGGTTAAAGATATCATCTATTGGAAATCACATCTGAAGACACAGCTAAGAGGCTACACTATTGAAAGCATTTGATATTTATGTAAGAAGTGTAACCAGAGTAAAAAATATTTTTTTAAAAACCCCTAATAGTTGGCCACCAAAACTAAAAGCATACATTTATATTTTGCTGTTTAGTATGCATAAAGCTTAAAGTCTTTTATATCCTTCGTCAGATATGGCCTCCAAAACTGAACACAATACTCCAAGTGGAAAACAGTTTTTTAATTGGTGAATTGTATGCTTTTGTGGACTCTTTTCATTAGCTTTATTGATGTTTCTTCACGTTATATTTTTGTATTAAGTGCAAGGTCGCCAAACTCGTTCCCTTTTCTCCAAACCAATCTAAGAAACATAGAAGAATGTTCTTGGTTTGATAACTAATTGAAGCTATGAGACCCAGTGCCATGTTTACAAAAGGATTTCTTCATTTTGTGTCTGTGGTAACATGTAAAGTGCATTGGCTTCCTTGGCTATAATTGTGTTTCAGATTTAAAGTAGTAACCCATAGAGAGACCTCTTATCACATAACTAGGTTGAATTATTTTCAACCAATTATAAATACCTATTGCAAGGTATTGAGTGAATATTTTTATATGTTGCCTTTATTGTATTTTTATATATTTAAAAGTATTACTATATAATAGACTTTATTTTATTTTATTTTATTTTTTAATAAATGACTAATCTTCTCAATAATATAAAAGCTAATAAAAGTTGCACATTATTTTTAATTGATGCTCAGTAATAGCATTCAACAAAAATATATTCCTTTTTAGGTAGAGTTCAATATCATGGAATGCATTTTGAATTAAAACAATATATGAGAGAGAGCAGCAGTAAAGTTAAATTTGTTAATGCAAAAGCCACAAACTGTAAAATATATCTATCGATCGATCTTCTTTAAAGTAACCATTTACACATATTTATGAGAATGGCCTATATTTAATTCAGAGGAGCATGTAGCTGAAATTGCATGTGATAGAATTAAGATTTTATGAATTTGTTTTCTCTGGATGCTGTCAACATGCTGTGCTACTCAGAAGGATTTATAGCTACCACAAAGACTGCCACATCAAGATCCTAACAAGAATCCATCAAGTATTCTGCACTGGCTTGCCACTGTTTCTTCATAGATCACTAATTCCTTATACCCCTTCACGCTCTTTACGCTCTACTCATCAGAATTTACTGGTTGTCCTGTTTCATTTACATATCTCAATGGACTGTGTGTGCAAATCTCATAGAATGGTTTGCCTACTAACATATGTTTTGAATCTTTGTACACCATTTTATGCAGGGAAGCTCTGATAATTTATTTTATATACGCATTACTATAGTATTGATATCCTATCCTATATAACTAACGCTCACTGAAAGTTCTGCTATAGTATCCTGGAACTGTGGTTGTCTTGTGTATTATCCTTTCCTACTTGGTGTCTCTTAGCGGAATAGTTGTATATTAGTGCTTCATTTTAATATGAAACCTAGGTTCATATTTTATCTAAGTAATTTGTTTCTTCCATTTTATATATAATTGTATTTATAAACTGCTTAGATAGTCCTTTTGAAGAATGGTGTATCAAATATGACCTATGACCTCACATTAAAGGAACCTTCCTCCACACTGTTAGGGTTATTTCCATAAATCCCCTTTGTCTACTACAGTATTATTGGATAGTGTTTGGAAAATCCTTGAAATAATTTGAAAATTATCATTTGTCCTTGAAGTTGAGCTCCAATTAAATCAGGAAGTTAGAATATGACTTATTCTATTTCTCTTGTACAATATGTTGCCAAAAATCACGCTGGGCATTATTCGATTCAGAGTGCTCAAAGTTAGTTACTGGTTATAGAATAGCTAACTTTAAGCATGGTATTTTATACCAACTGAAATATGGAGTAAATCTTTGCACCTGAATTAAGTACATATCCCCCTTATTCTATAAATTGTAGGAATACCCCGGGACTGCCCATGACCACTGTGCCCTCTTTCTGCACCCATGTGTAAAATCTGACCTGGGTTGGCCAATGTTAGTAACGGGATTCTGGGCTTAATGGACTTTTAGTCTGTCTCAGTATGACAACTCTTATATTCTTAACTTAAGGAACCATGTGCAGAATTTGGGAATCTTTGGATAAAAGTACACTTTATGGACTAGATTCAGTAAATGATGGCCAAATGTGGGCACAAAAAAAAAATCTGCATGGAACACTAGACTATAAATTGTACTCCAAGTTGCGTGCCATTTATAAAATAACTTTTAGCACTGGAATCTGCATCTAAATTTGCACTTATAGAAACCTGGTGTAAATCCTGGCACATAATTTAAGTACAGATCCCCCAAATTCTATAACACTGTTTGCATCTCTAGTGAACGCTCCTGACCCACTCATGGCCACGCCCCTTTTGAGTTCTTTATAGAACAGTGCTAAGCTTGATGCTTGTGGAAATTCTAATTAGAGCCAGTTAACTGCAATAACTGGTACTTTATGCCCCATTATTGATAGTTAATGACTCATTACTCAATTAAAATGCATGCATAGCATTGGAAAAACAAGATGGCGATTTGAGTGGACGCGAGTATTTAAGCTCCCGTTCCGTGGCATACTACTTTTTCTTTAAAACAGTTTTTTCTACGTACCTTTGAGATGCTTATGAGAAGGGAAATTCTAAACACTATTATTTAACATATATGTTAGCGTGATTGCAAGGTCTTCAGAAGGGCTAACTGAAGTGTTTTCAATGGATAAAATTCAACTTGGTGGCATTGGCCTCCTCATAAGACCTGCATAATTCTACTTTTGTGCTCTATTGTGCTCTGTGCTCTTTGCAAATAAATATTTAATGCTTTAACTTATTTAATACTAGAAAAATTTTAAACTTATCTCAGTTGCATGTTGCTTATATCGGGCAGGGACTGTCACTCCGACATGTTCCGCCCTAAGGCTGTTTCAAGAAAAAGTCCCCCCTTGAAATACTTTACAAACCATCCCGATATGGAGAAACCAACATTATTTGAGGACTATGTATAAGTTGTATTTGTTTCCTAGGCCGGTTTTCAGCCTGATTTATTTTTTTATTTTAACCCAATAGGTAATTGGATGTTTTAGTTTCCTTATATTTCCTGTTAAGCACAATTCTGTACTTAAATCAAAATTTTTAAAAAAATTAAAAAAATGCATGCATAGCTTGGACGTGTAATTTTGTGTGTCATATATGGAATCCAGGAGATAATGCTATTTCACACACAGTTTAACCTGTAAGTAGAGTCGTTGCAAGGGTTTGATATATTCAATATGTTTATGAGTGACATTGCTGAAAGGTTGGAAGGTAAGGTTAGCCTTTTTGCGGATATCAAGATTCATAACAGAGTGGACACCCTGGAGGGAGTGGAAAACATGAAAAAGAATCTGCAAAAGTTAAAAGAATGGTCTAATGGCTGGCAACTAAAATTAAATGTGAAGAAGTGCAGAGTGATGCATTTTGTGGGGTAGAAATCTGAGGGAACCATATGTGCTGGGAGGTGAGAGGCTGATAAGCACTGACGGAGAGAGGGTCCTTGGGCTGATTGTGTCTGAGGATCTAAAGGCATCTAAAAGGTGTGATAAGGCGGTGGCTGTAGCCAGAAGGATGCTAGGCTGTATAGAAAGAGGAATAACCATCAGAAGAAGGGAGGAGTTGATGCCCCTATATAGATCATTGGTGAGGCCCCACTTGAGTATTGTGTTCAGTTTTGGACGCTGTATCTGGTGAAGGATATAAAAAGAGTTGAAGCAATCCAGAGGAAGGTGACAAAAATGGTAAGGGGTTTGAACCAAAAGGTATTAATATAGAACCTCTTTTGTCTTTTGATTTTTGTCATTTGTTCTCTGCATTACTGGTATACTATGTGTTCTTGTTGGAGGCTGTTGTATTTTTCACCGGATGCTTCTGTTTGTATATTGCTTCAGTGTACCTTGCTTGTTTCTCTTGTTGCATCTTCAATAAAAATGATATAAAAATAAAATAAAAATATAGAACCAAATCTTTTTCAGAGAAGGGAAAATGGTAAAACTAGAGGAGTGGTTCCCAACCCTGTCCTAGAGGATCACAAGGCCAGTTAGGTTTTCAGGATAGCCCTAATGAATATGCATGAAGCAGATTTGCATGCCTGGTACCTCCATTATATGCAGATCTCTCTCACGCAGATTCATTAGGGCTATCCTGAAAACCCGACTGGCCTGGTGATCCTCCAGGACAGGGTTGGGAACCACTGAACTAGAGGGCATAACTTAAGGTTGCAGGAGGAAGACTTAGGAGTAATGTTAGGAAATTATTTTTTCATGGAGAGGGAAGTAGATGCCTGGAATGCTCTCCTAAGAGAGGTGATGGAGAGGAAATAGAGATGGAATTCAAAAAAGCTTGGGATAAACACAAAGAGGGGCATAATAACAAAAAACTTCTAAGTCCCCTTTTGGCCTAGGCCCTAAACGCTGAAAGTAGAAGCAGGGAAAATGTCCATTCTCAAAAAAAATGTCCAAAAGGAGGATTTTTTTAGAATGGCCTGCCTCTACGTTCAGCTGTTTAAACGCCCAGACCACCACTATATCTACACTTACAACAGAATAATGAACCCCAAAAAAGCCTAAGTCCCAAACGCCCAAAACCTTCGCCTAAAAGCTGGATTCTGTAACCAGTGTCTGTCAAAAAGAACAGAGCAGGAGGGAGCCCCAGCCCTCCTACCCGAACAACCCACACCCTCCCCAACACGACCAGGGCAGGAGGGAGCCCAAGCCCTCCTGCCCGAACAACCCCCACTCCCCGACATGATTGGGGCAGGAAGGAGCCCAAGCCCTCCTGCCAAAGCGACCTCCCTACCCCGAACCCCCACTAACATATGGGCAGGATCCCAGGCCCTCCTGTGCCGACGCAGCCCCCCACGTCTGGCCCCCCTGCACCCCCGCTCGGCCCCCCGAACACCTCCCCACCCGCCGACCCCATGACCCCAAGCCCATCCATCTGGCAGGCCTGCTATCCTCAGAATGGCGGGCCTTAGGGCCTGATTGGCTCAGGTACCTCAAACCCCGCCCATAGAACTGTCCCAGTTGCCTTAGGCTCCTCCTGTGGGTGGGGCCTTAGGCATATGGACCCAACCTAGCCCATGTGCCTAAGGCTCTATTCAGCTAGTAAGTCCCTCCTATCTGTGCCCTTCTCTTCAACTGCTAATTTCAGACTCAGTCCCTTCTGCCTTGCTATACCATATGCTTGGAACAAGTTGCCCGAAACCCTATGGCGGTCTCCAACTCTGGCAGTGTTCAAGGCCCTTTTAAAAGGACCATTTAAAAGCCTACCTCAATGCTTTTGATTCCTAACTCCTCTCACCTTGAGTTCTACAATCCCTACCCTCTATGTCCTGTCTGTCTGTTCAAGTTAGATTGTAAGCTCTTCCGAGCAGGTACCATCTATAAATGTTAAAATGTACAGCGTTGCGTATGCCTTTCAGCACTATATAAGTGATAAATAGTAGTAATAGTACTTCATCATGCTTTGTCATTTGCTCTCCAGGTCACGGTGATGCACCCATGTCTCATCACTGGTGACAATTCTTTCCAGAATACCTGGATCTTCTTCATACCATCTCAGGAACTGGGTCGTAACCTCCACACACTGTTGCTTGTGCTGTTTGAGAACCCATCATGCACAGACTTTCCTGTTTGCAGATCCATAGCAAATCTGCAGCCAACTGAGACACTGATATCCGTCAATCTTCTCTAATCAAGCCATCCACCCTGACAATGTGCTCTTGTGTGTGCAATGTTGATGAGCAACCAGAATGACCTTCGTCATTCCCACTTTAAATCTTTCTTACCCACTCATAAACCTTTTGTTGATTCATGATGTTATGCCCATACTGAGTCAATATACAACGGTGAATTTCCACAGGTTTCACTCCCTGTATCCAAAGAAAACGCACTAATCCACATTGTAATTTGATAGTGCAATCTTGCAATGGTGCGTCTATGCTTCTGATCTCATGGCTGCTACACAACTAAAGGCCGAGCATTGCACTGTAAGTGGATGAACTATCCAACAGGCAATGTATGAGTACATATGTTGCTATCTCTATTCCAGTTTTCGTGTAATTTAACAATTGCCTTTAGTTTTTGATTCGCCCCATATGTATATGTATTTATTTTTTAACACACACACACATACATACATACATACATACATATATATATATATAATGATGAGTGGAGTTTCTAAATACTAGTTAAACCAGGAGTAGCCTAATGGTTAATGCAGTGAGCTTTAATCTTGGTGAACTGGTTCAGTTTCCACTGCAGCTCCTTGTGACCTTGGGCAAGTCACTTAACCCTCCAACTTAGATTGTGAGCACACCAGGGACATGGAAACTACTTGCACATAATGTGTATAGTCATAGGCAGCAGAACACTTTTTTGTTTTGGGGGGCCCAAATCCATGCCCTCTCTCCTTCATCCCTCCTCCTCCCTTCCTTTGTCCCAAGTTCATACTCCTTTCCTTCCTTCCTGGGGCCAGCAGCTGGGTGGCACTGTGCTTTTACATGAAATTTAAGGTAGATAAATTTAAGGTAGTGGAGGGGGGGAGAGGAGGAGCTTTTGGGGAAGGGACGTGGCAGAGAGCCAATCAGCAGAAATGCTCGCTGGTAGTAAGATGCCGCTCCCAGCCTTGCAAGAGGTGCTTCTTTCCCCACAGGATCCCCGTCGGGCCCCGTTACAGTTATGGGCCTATGTGTACAGCACTGCATAGATCTAGTAGCACTATAGAAATGATTAGTAGTAATAGTAAATGAGTTTTAGAAAACAGCCCATATCCTTGTGGGTAAAAGTACACACCGACAGATCGTTGCGTTTATAGAATATGGCCATCAGATCCCATTCTTTTGCTTCGACTACAGCTACTCTTTGCCACTCCCACTCCATCCTCAAGAAGCTTCCACTCCAAGCTGCTAGATATGCTATCTAATTGTGAAGCAAGATTTAGGTCTGATTATTTTCTTATGCATTTACCATTGAAACCTCTGGTGTTTCAATTCAGTATAATATGTAATAAAAATACAAGTTATGATAGAGCAGAATAAAATTCACATTGTCATTTGACATGGACATAAATACCTATATATATGCTGTAATATGAAATCCTAGTTGAAAGGGACAAAATGTTTGCACGGGGGCTAATGCAATTTAACATTTTTAAGAGGTATTCTAGCAAAGCTCAAACTAAAACATAAGCTTCTTAGCAGTCACTTTGGTAATAAATACACATATTATCATATTGCTGCTTCTGAATTAATTGAGCTTGCATTGCAACAATGATCAGTAGTGTATTTTTTAAAATCAGAAATGATTAAACATGCACATATGACCGATGCATTTCATCCTCAACCTAACCGAATTGAATAGAGTTTCACAATAAGTTCAGAGAGACCACTATACCCAAAGCTCTAATTTTCTCATGGTGATTGTGCAATATTTTGCAAAGTAAAATTGACTGAGATGGAAGCTATTTTGCATGGTACAGTGGCAATGGCTAACAAATGAGAGTTTTGTGGGTTGAATGTTAGTCCCCTGCCTCATCTGCCACCCCTAATGACAGCAGCCACCTGCTGTTTTATTGTCACAGCTGGAGCCAGTTCACACTCTTTGGTGCTGAGCTCTGCCCATGAGCGCCAAGCTCTCGCCTCGCCTCATTACTTTGATGAACTTTTTATGGTCAGCACCCATGAAGACCTCATCTAGGTCTATGCAACCTAGACTGGCTTCAGGGAGTGCTTCCAGCTACCACGAGGTGATAATACACAGTGGCACTAAGGCTGATACTCTCTGACAGTTAGCCAAGAAGTCACTGTACTACAGTTTTGACTCTACAGGGCTCTCAACAGGTAACATGCCATGAAATTCTTACATATAATGATCTGCCTTTCTCGCTTTGTCTCAGCTATGTAAAGATGAGCTGATGCTGCTACAAGAAAAAAAGCCTTTCAATGGCACAGTATAGAGCTACCACTGCAAAGTTAAAACCTAAAGCGCTGTGTATGATTCTTTTCACTGTGGAACACATTTCAAGTTTTTATAATTTCAAAATATCAAATTATAATTTTAGTTTGAGATTCAGAAGTTACATATGGCTTGGCAGATCCTTTATTTTTTTAAACATCACATGTACAGAAGCCTGAAAATAATGAATAAACAATAATTAGCATACTGGCACGCTTGGGAAGGAAAACAATGAAAGGCTACCACATTTAACTCTGTTACAATCTGAAAATCTCCTTCCTCCCCTCAAAATTATACATATCTAGTTGCAGTTGCTAACTTGTGTGTGTGTAGCTCTTTCCCTGTCACGTGCATTTTTTTCCTGCCACTCTTTGTGTATGTCTATAGATAGATAGATAGAAATATAGACAGAAACATCTGTGTTTCTTCCCCCTATGCACTTGCTCTCTATCTTGTGTGTGAGTATTATGTGTATAAGTATAGATAGATAGATTTGTATGTCTCTTCCCCCACATACACTCTCTCATGTGTGTGTGTATCTATAAAGAGAGAGAGAGATTATACAGATACACACACACACACACATGAAAGAGAGAGAGTGTATATAAGTATACTGTATATAGATAGATTTACATCTCTTTCCTCTGTTCTCTCATGTGTGTGTGTGTAGAGAGATTATACAGATAGATAGATAGATAGACACACACACGGACACATAAATGAAAGAGAAAGAGAGAGAACACTATATATACTTCTCCCTTGTCATTCGCGGGGGATAAGGGCAGAGCCAGACCGCGAATGCTGAAAAACCGCGATTATCCGGCTATGACCCACCCCCACCTCCCTGCTGCCTTCCCGGCCTTACCTGGTGGTCTAGAGGGTTTTCGGGGCAGGAGCGATCTTCCTACGCTACTGCCCCGTGCAGATCGCCATCAGGAAATGGCTGTAGGGAGTTCCCGACGTAGTCTCGAGAGACTACGGGAACTCCCAGCAGCCATTTCCTCATGGTGATCTGCACGGGGCAGGAGCGTAGGAAGATCGCTCCTGCCCCGAAAACCCTCTAGACCACCAGGTAAGGCCGGGAAGGCGGCAGGGAGGAAAAAAAGATGGATTTTTTTTTACATTAAGACTGTTTTTTTAATTTTCCCCCTCCCCAGAAAAAAATTGCGATGATATGAAACCGCGAGTGCAGGAACCGCGAATGGGGAGGGAGAAGTGTATATGGGGATGGAAGTCTGATTTGGCTGTTGAATGGGATAGTGTGGCACAGTGGTTAAAGCTATAGCCTCAGCATCCTGAGGTTGAGGGTTCAAATTCACGCTTTTCCTTGTGACCCTGGGCAAGTCACTTAATCCCCAGTTGCCTCAGATGCATTAGACAGATTGTGAGCCCTTCAAGACAGACAGGGAGAAATGCTTGAGTACCAGAATAAATTCATAGGAACCGTTCTGAGCTCCCCTGGGAGAATGGTGTCGAAAAATGAATAAACAAATAAATTTTAAAGTAGGGGACTTATTGGTTTGGTGTTCCAGGATGAAAACAATAAGGACAGGTGGCAAAACTTTATTGTATTTGGGATTGTTTTTATTTATCTGTTATGATTGTAAACCACACTGAGCAGTTATACATTTACCAGTCACTAATAAATATACTGTATAACTTCCTTGGAAAACTGATCCCAACATGTTTAAATATTGCTGTACAGAAATCTGTATGACTAAGAAAAAGTCATTATAAGGACAAAACCAAAAAAACATTAGCCTTAACATAACCTCTATCAACTGGAATGCTATAATCTCTAACTTTTTTTAAAAAAACATGTCATTTCATTTAGATTTCTGTCCACCAGTATAGTGATCTTAAAAATTGTTTTTGGCTAGTTTGTTTTATTTTGACTATCTCATAGTGAAGCACATATTTTTTTTTAATAAACATTTTGCTTTCTGTCTTAATATTCAGTGTTTCCATGTTTTGCATTTCTGGACTATCTGGTAAAATACATATTTGGCTTCTATCTTCTCTTATGTTTTCCCATTCAGCATTATTTTCATTTCAATTCAAACGCATATACTAAAAACATTCTGTTACAAAAGCTGAACGTTTTATAATTGGGACTATGAGACGGTTGTCTGTGGAAAGTAGAGATGATAGAATGCTGAATAAATGGATAATTCAGGCAATTATTGTATGTCTATAAATGAAACCAAAGTTAGTAATGAAATTTTAAAATCAATGAGGTGATAGATTGAAAGCCAATGAAGTCTGTTTAGAGGTAGAATTATATGCTTAATATTCTAAATGCTCTAATACCCTATATTTAATGTAGCTTCAAATTATTTATTTGGAGGTTTCTGTTACTAAATAATTAGCTTTTTTCCAAGCTGAATACATATTTAAAGGACCTTATACTATGTGCATGATCTGAAATACCAACTTATTTGTCACTTAGATATATGTATGTTGCTGAGTAGCTTATTGCGGTCTGTTGCAGCAGTTGGCCAGTTCTCCCTTACTTTCCCCTCCCTCATCCCACTATCCTATTAAGATGCATAATGGATTTCCTCCTTAAACATTTCTAGTTTCATCTTTCACTCCTCTTTAGTCTCATTCTCATCGATATTATGCTTATTTGTAAATCGCTCAGAAGTTCCGCAATGGGTGGCATATTAAGGCTAAATAAAATAAACTCTGGATGTTTTAGACCAATGTCTCGCAAACTTTGCGAGCCGGTGGGACAATAAATTGTGGGCAGTGGCTAGAGGTCATCCAGAAGTGCATGGACGTCGACATGATGATGTCACACACATGCATGACATCCTCACATGGACATCGGCATATGCGTGGAGGCCCTCCAGATGGGGTCCTGAGATGCCCGGGGGGGGGGGGGGGGGGGGGGTGCTGAAAAAGAAAAGGTACAGAGAGGAGAGATGCCAGGGAGGAGGAGAGGTGCTGGCTGACTGCTTACAGGATGTGCCTCTTGCCACGATAGGCAGTCAGCCAGCGCCGGTGCCTCTCCTCCTCCCTTGCGTCTAGTGGCACACCTGGAATCTCCATGGCACACTAGTGTGCCACGACACACAGTTTGTGATATACTGTTTTAGACGTTGGCAATTGTAAAATGGTTATGCCAGCTAAATATACCATGTACGTGCATTCCTGCATGCATTTTGGAAAGGCTCTATGGGCTAGATTCACAAAGCAAATCGATCGTGTACCGATCGGTTTGCGACCCCTTTACTATCAAATTTCCCTCCAGCCTGACTCACTTACCTCTCTTGCGATCCACTTCGAATTTGTGTATGCAAATGAGGTGAAACGCATGCAAAGTAGGCTGAGACGTGATTCACAACACCAAATTTCAGATCCGCCTGAGCTGGCCAATCACCTGAAGAAGCAACTGCTGGGGACCAGTTGAAAACGTCTTTCCAACTTTCCAGCCCTGCTCTCTGCACGCCCTGCTCTCTTCTCCTGCCCGCTGTGCCCCCATGCTCGTCTCCTGCCTGCCGCCCCGATGCTCTTTTCCTTCCCACTTTGCCCCATGCTCTTCTCCTGCCTGCCGCCCCGATAAAACAAACAAACAAACAAAAAAAAGTTGCGGCCCCGAAAACCTCCTGCAGCCCCAACTCTCTCACTGCCCCGAACGCCTGCCTGCCCTGAACAGCCTGCCCCGACTCCCACCCTTACCCGCAGTGCAACTGGATCACTCTCAGCAACCAGATCCTTGACAAAATTGTTCCTCTAAAGAAAGCCAAAAATTGACTACACCATATCGATGGATGTTACGACACAGAACTAGCTTCACTTAAAAGAAAAGCACACCAACTAGAAAGAATCTGGAACAAAACAAAGAGGGAAGAGGATAAAGCAACATGGAGATCCAAAATCCATGAGTACAAAAGAATCACCAAGGAAAAATGACATACCTTCTACTCTAACAAAATAGGATCCCCCACTACCAACAGCAAAGAACTTTTCAAATTAATCAATTCACTTCTTGAAATTGATCACCACAAAAGATCATCCTCCATACAACTACCAACAGAAGAGAATTTTGCTCTTCACTTCAAGTCAAAAATTCTCAATTGCAGAACTTCCTTCCAGACTCCACTGACCAACTCCCCCCCCCTACAATTACACCCATTCACCATGACCCAATCCCGGTAGACATGAACTGGAGCAACTTTGAACCCCCCAACTGGTTCCTATTTCTCAAGCTCTATAATAAATACACCAAAACATTTTGCCGTCTAGACAACTGCCCACCCACCATCATGAGAGCAGCCCCCACTCCCTTCAAGGCAATACTTTTCGACTGAATCTCTCATCTAATGGCAAACGGTGAATTCCCAACCTATCTTGGCCGCATCCTCATCTCGCCCATTGTAAAGAACTGCAAAGACCACATATCAACAACATCCAACTATAGACCAGTAGCCAACTTCCCCCTTTTCACCAAAGTGATGGAAGGCCTAATCAATGCTGCCCTTACAAACTACCTAGATAAATTCTCATTACTTCACAAATATCAATCGGGATTCTACTCACATCACAGCACCGAAACAGCCTTAGCCTCCATCATTGATCACATCGCACAACTACTCAGCTCAGGGAAACACGCACTAATACTCCAATTTGACCTCAGCAGCGCCTTCGACCTGGTGGACCATGACATCCTACTCAACCAGCTAGACGCCATAGGTATCTCAGACCAAGTACTCAACTGGTTCAGAAGCTTCCTTAGAAACCGATCCTACCAAGTCACCAGTGAGCAAACCTACTCCCAGATCTGGACCAACCCTTGTGGTGTACCCCATGGCTCTCCTTTATCCCCCACCCTATTTAACCTATACATGTCCTCCTTAGGCCAAGAACTTTCCAATCTGAACCTCCAATCGTACATCTACGCGGATGACCGTCTCCATCTCTACACCATCAACTGAAACCTGACACTTCATCTCATCAATCATTAACCACGTAGAACAATAGTCAACAAATTCCAAACTAAAGCTAAACCCGGAAAAGACTAAGATATTTATGGCCTCCCCAATAAACAAACCAACAGAATCAGCTATCAACCTAAATGGAACGGACTTCCCAATTAACTCTATCATCAAAATCCTGGGAGTTACCCTAGATCAGCAACTGACACTCAAAGCCCACACCAACATCCTATTCAAAAATTGCTTCCATTTATTATTGAAACTACGCACACTAAAACCATACTTCGATTTCACATCATTCAGACTGTTGGTCCAGTCTCTAGTCCTGAGCTCACTGGACTACTGCAACATAATCTACCTAGGATCTCACAAAAAAACCATCAAGAAACTGAGACTCATCCAGAACACAGCAATCCCACTAATCTTTGGCTTGAAAAAATCTGACCACATCACCCCAAGAAACTTCACTGGCTACCTATCGAGGCCAGAACAATCTTCAAATTTGGTTGCCTTTGCTTCAAGACCCTCCTTGGCACCGCACCCACCTACCTCCTGAAACACCTCCCCCTACAGGACAAACTCTGCCTCTCTCGCAGAATATTACTGTTCACATTTCCTTCTGCCAAAGAATGCAAATTCAAAAGATTCAACAGGATACTCTCTTTTCAAACAGGAATCTGGAACAACACCTTAAGCGACCTAATCCTGAACGCACCAACATACCTTTCATTCAGAAAATCACTAAAAAACCACTTATTTGACAAATTTATCTGATCCTTCTATTCTGCTCATCTCTTATCTCTTCTCATTTTCTCCTTCTTCCTACCCTACCACCCCGTTCACTCAACTGTCATCCACACCTTCCCAAATCGAACTGATGTAACTTCGCTACCCTTACAGCATTTCTTGTTCTTGTTGTATAATGTCTTGAACTGAAAGGGTATTACGGGATATAAATAAAGCTTTTATTATTATTATCATTATTATTATATTTGGTTGGCACTGTGGCAAATTGCCAATATATGATCATTAAAGTATACAGCCTGCACAGAGTAACAGGAACAGCTCTAGCAGCCTTGTCGGGCAGACAGGTTGCACCTTGTGCATCTTTATTGCATCAAGAACATTGTTTCCACAGCATCTTTTTCCCTTGGATTCATCTTTATCGCCCACCATTTAATATGAAATGTTACTATGATGATGGCTTATGATGTGCTTTTATGTTGTAGGGTATCACTTACTTGGTACAGGTATAATAAAATAGTGTAGTAGTGAGAATGCAGATGGCTCTCTGCACTGGAAATAGCCATTGAAAGATTTAGTAGTGTCACTGAAATTATAAAGAATGGATTTTAGCATGGAAAACTGTCTGTACCTCCTTTCTGCAACCACCCAAATGGGACCCACAGGACTCCTAAGGAAGCTGGCTCCTGACCTATGTCTCTGGACAAAAGAAAAGTTGAGGGATACTGATTTTCTTTTAGTCTCCTTTTCAAGCTAAGGAAAAGAGAGGGTAGCTGAAGTCCAATGAGTAGTGTGGTCTGAGTCTACAGGAAAGAGGATATGAAGAGTATTCTTTTACCAAAAAGAATCTCAGGATGGTAAGTGTCTTTACATACAAACAAAACAAAATCCCTAAGAGAAAAAAATAAAAAAAGACAATGGATTCAAATCGAATCAAATATAGCCATCAAAAGAATCCACTCTTCAAAATCACAATTCAAATTCATTCATTCATTCAGTCATACAATAATTTACCAATATAATATATAAATTCATCATATCTGTATAATAAAATGCTAAGCGCGCATGCGCACTCTTACCGCATGTTTCCTTGATCCCTGATCTGTTGGGCTGTGGCCGTCAAGAGTGCGCATGCGCGCTTACAAAGTTCGATGAAGGTAGCATATTTCTTGGCCGAAGTTGACATCGAGCAGCTTTTCAAACCCCCCCGGCACCGCTGCCGCTGCTGCACCTTTTCAAACTCTACCCCCCAGCACTGTTGCCATCGTTGGTAAGTTTTTAAAGTCGATGCAGGCGGTATACTTCACGGCTGTCGGCTTTTCAAAATCCCCCCCAGCACCGCCGCCATCGTTAGTAAGTTTTTTTTTAAAAAGCCTGGTGGTCCAGCAGTATCCCTTCCTCGCTAGATGGCTCTCGCGGCTGCCAATGCTGGAGGGAGCTTTGTTGTTAAGGCCTGGCTTCTTCGGGCAGCAGCAGCATTTGCAATTCGCTGCTGTTGCCGGCTTCAGGCCTTCCTCTCTGGCGGGTCCTGCCTACTTCCTGTTTTCATGAAGACAGAACCCGCCAGAGAGGAAGACCTGAAGCCGGCAACAGCAATGAATTGTGAATGCTGTTGCTGCCTGATGAAGTTCAAGGAGGAAAGGGAGCAGAGTGGGAGAGAATGGCTTGGAGGGAAGAAGAGATGGCAGGACATGGAGGGAAGGAGGAAGGTATGCCAGACCAAGGGAAAAGGAAGGGGGAAAGGAAGAAGTACATGCCATATGGAACAGAGAGAGAGAGGACGGACACTGGATGGAAAGAGAAGAGAGGGCAGTGAATGGAAGGGGCAAGACAGAGGGTGAATAGTAGATAGAAGGGGTAGAGAGAGGGAGACAGACACTGAATGGAAGTGTGGGGGAGAGGAGGGACAGCTGCTGAATGGATGTCTGAGGGACAAGGGGAGCAGACGGTGGAAGGAAGTGGGGAGGAGAAAGAAAAAAGGGCACATGTGAGGGAAGAGGATATTGTTAGAAATAAAGATAGACAGACAGGGGGCCAGGGAGAAACACAGGCAGAAAGAATGACAGACAGCGTCCAAAGAGAGAGAGACAAATAAAAAAAACCAAACAGACATCTACTCTAGCACCCGTTAATGTAACGGGCTAAAACACTAGTAATCATATAAATTCATTCAACACTTTATTAAATATTACTATACTCATCAATTAATACACGTATAAACAAATAACCAAAACCTAAAAAAGGCAGAGGAATCCAATCGTTCATGCTATTAGCATATTTTCATCAGTCATTTCATCAATCACTTATCTCGAATAGAACCAAACTTCAGCTTAAATTTAGCCAATTCATCCTTCAATGTTGAATCCACCAAGATATCAGGAGCAGATCGGAGTCCTTAGCCATTAGTTTATATGTTCATGTGTAAAATAGTTCCAAAGTCAACACAATAGATAAAGTGCATAAATCCAATAGTGATCCAATAGTGTTCAAAAACATACAAAGCAAACAGATAAAATCATCTTCCAAAAGCTTTCAACTCCCTCCTCAACACGAGCCGTGTTTTGATATCGTTCTTTATCAAGAGGAAGAGTAACGCTAACTCTTCACTGTTTTGCGAGTCTTGATCTTGTTGAATGTTGCAGGTTGATCGACTGTCAGCTCCGCGGGCCTATTGGAGCACTGCCGCCTGAGAGAGGTAATAATTCAATGCTTTGCTTACGCCGTAGCTGGTAAGGGAGAGGGTCCCTTAAGGTCAGTTCCTCGAGGACCAAGAGCCCCGTAACTCACACGTTCCCCCTGCAGTCGGAACATGTGAGTTATGGGGCTCTTCAGTTACATAGACCCATCTGGTCTACCCATCCACAGTAACCATTATCTCTCTCTCTCTCTCTCTAAGAGATCCCATGTGACTATCCCACGCCTTCTTGAATTCACACACAGTTTATGTCTCCACTACTTCTTCCGGGAGACTGTTCCACACATCTACCGCCCTTTCTGTAAAACAGTATTTCCTTAGATTACTCTGTAGCCTATCAACTCTTAACTTCATCCTATGCCCTCTCAATCCAGTGCTTCCTTTCAATTAAAAAGAGACTCGACTCATAAGTGTTTACGCCATATAGATATTTAAACATCTCTATCATATCTCCCTTTTCCCGTCTTTGCTCTAAAGTATACATACTGAGATCTTTAAGTCTGTCCCCATACGCGTTATTACAAAGACCACGCACCATTTTAGTAACCTTCCTCTGGACCAACTCCATCCTTTTTATATCTTTTTGAAGATGCAGTCTCCAGAATTGTACATAATATTCTAAATGAGGTCTCACCAGAGTCTTATACAGGGGCATCAATATTTCTGTTTTCCTACTAGCTATACCTCTTCCTATGCACCCTAGCATCCTTCTAGCTTTCGTTGTCAGCTTTTCAACTTCTTTGACTACTTTAAGAACATTACATACAATCACAATAAAGTCCTGCTCTTCTTTCATAAGTTCTTCACCCTCTAAACTGTACCATTCCCTCAGGTTTTTGCAGCCCAAATGCATGACCTTGCATTTCTTAGCATTCAATTTTAGCTGCCAAATTCCAGACCATTCTTCAAGCTTCACTAGTCTTTCTTCATTTTATTCACACCATCCGTGGTGTCTATTCTATTGTAGATTTTGGTATCATTCAAAAAGAGGCAAATTTTACATGACAGCCCTTCAACAATATCGCTTATAAAAATGTTAAAAAGAACAGGCCCAAGAACAGAACCTTGAGACACACCACTGGTAAATTACCTTTCCTCAGAGTGATCTCCATTGACCACTGCCCTCTGTCATCTTCCACTTAACCAGTTCCTGACCCAACCCATCACTTTGGGGTCCATCCCAAGAGCACTCAATTTATTTATAAGAAGTCTGTGTGGTACACTGTCAAAGGCTTTGCTAAAATCAAAATATACCACCTCTAGCATACTCCTTCTACCCAATTCTCTGGTCACCCAGTCAAAGAAATTGATCAAATTTATCTAACACCTACCTCTAGTGAATCCATGTTGCCTCTGGTCCTGTAATCCACCAGATTCCAGAAACTTCACCATTCTCTATTTTAAATGTGTTTCCATTAATTTGCTTACCACAAAGTCAGACTTACTGGCCTGTAATTCCCTACTTCTTCCTTACTTCCACTTTTATGTAGAGGGACCACATCTGCCCTTCTCCAGTCCTCCAGTACCTCTTATTCCTTACTTTCTCAGCTACTACTTTTGAGAACCAAAGTGGCCTTCTTTTCCTCTTATCTTTTCTTACTTGCCTCACAAAAAGATTTGTCACCCTTATAATAACTCCTTTCAGTTTTAACCACTGCATTTCTACTCCTTCCAGATGCTCCCATCCAGATAACAATTCCTTGACGTAATCCTCCATCCAAACAAAGTTAGTTTTTTTTAAAAGTCTAGAACCTTTACTTTTGAATGAACCCTCTCTATATCCATCTTAATATTAAACCATACCATGCAGTGATCACTGGATGCCAGATGATCGCCCACTGTAACATCAGAAACACGTTCCCCATTTGTAAGCACCAAGTCCAGTATGACCCCATCCCGTTTGGGTTCCATTTCCAACTGCTGGAACAGTTCTCCTTGTAGAGAATCCAGAATCTCCTAACTTCTAGAAGACCCTGCATACCCCAATCAATATCTGGCATGTTAAAATCACCTATTAGTAAAACTTCCCCTTTTTTAGATATATTCTCATTGTCTACTATTAAATCTCTGTCCACTTCTTCCGTCTGTGAAGGAGGCCTTTACACCAATGCAAATATATTTACCATTCCCTCTTTCCAAATTGAATCCACAGTGCCTCTTCCTTGCCCTGAGGATTCTACAATTTTGTGGCTTTAATATGATCTTTAAAATATAATGCTATTTCCCCTCCCCTCTTAGAAATGTCTATAAAGGAACGATGCCCAGGAGTCAGCTACATAGGCATTGAATTTTGTAATAATGGTGCAGAAAACATTCATCCAAATTTTAGTTCATATACAAATATGTAACCACTACGAAAAATTGCCATAAGTAATTTTTCAGCTTTACTGATATATGAATATGCACACGTACACACACGTATATAAAATTATATATTGATTAGTTTAGCATTTAACTTTTAAGATAACATATGTAAGTATTGAATTTTGCCAGACTGATATGTTATTCTTAAAAAATTGCACAAATAGGCCATTAACATTATGAACAAATTTATTTTCCCCACGTGTTAAAGATATGCAAAATTTTCATTTTTCAGAGTTGCATAGCAAATGATTAACACCAGCTCTGCTCATTATCTTGCTTAACAAAACTTCTCTAAAAACAAATAAATCAAGTATGCCTCTAACATCTCCAAATAAATAAATTATAGATCTGCTCGGTGGCAGCAATGATATTTAAAAAGCTTGTGCAAGCTCATTGTACAACACTATTATAAAACTGCAATTTATAACCAAACTATCCTCTTTTTTTCACTGCAGTTTTCCTAGTAAGAGCACCTCAAAGATTAAGACACAGCATTATTGTAGCGTGTATCCAAATGGTGATAAGCCAGAGGAGAGGCACATTCACCAAGGCTCTTTGTCCCCATTCCGTGTCCATAGAAAAAGATTTTAATGAATTAAGCTTGTTGTGCCCAAATGAGTTTATTTATTAATAGTAAGAAAATGATGGCCTCGAGAATTGTTGGGGTGGAGGAGAGGAGGGAGAGATGAAACAAAGAGGTAGGAAGGGGTGAGAGAGAGAAATCCTTCATATGGTGGAGGGGAGGGAGACATGCATGGAGAAGAGAGAGGGAGAAATGTAGGACAATGGGTAGAGAGCAGGAAGAGATGGTGCATGGGGAGAGAAAAAGAAATGTTGGGGAGGAAAGGGGAGATGCTACATGGAGGGAAATAGAGAGGTTTGACCCAGGGCACAAGGCAGGGAGAGAGAGATGGTAGACAGTGGGGAAAAAACAAATTTTGGACATGACAGTGGCAGGTAGAAAAAAAATGATTTTTATTTTTTATTTTGTGATTACAATATGTCAGATTTAAAATGTGTATCCTGCCAAAGTTGGTGTTAAGTCAGCGAGCGTGAGCTAGGACCTAACAAAGAGAGATAAAGTATTTTTTTATTTTGTTTACACCACAGCGCTAGCATGGGGTGGGAGGGGGCAAAGGGGGGTGGGAGGAAAGACTACAAAATAAACCTGCCAGGAAGTTTTGAAAAAACAAAACAAAACACCCAATTGGGCAGGAAAAGTATATCAAATCGAAAAATATTTTCCTGAATCGGGCAGCACTAGTCGGCAGTGTAATGGACTGCAGAGAAGGAGACCCAGGCCTACATGCTACCCTAACTAGTACACTTGTGGTAGAAAGTGGGAGTCCACCAAAACCCCACTATACTGCCATTTAGGTGACACCTGAAGGCATAAGGGCTATTGGGGTGGTAGACAGGTGGAGTTTTGGAGGGCTCCCCATATAATATTCAGGGGTTATGGTGAGATGTGTACCTGGCACCCTTAATGTGAAGTTCACAGCAGTGCCACCTAGGGTGCCCACTGCTCTGCTGGCATGCCTGTGAGGCCAGTCCATTAAAAATACTGGCCCTTCCTACATGCAAATAGCTTGTTTTGGATGTTTTTACTTCTGATAATGGCAAAAAAATTAGACATCTAACTGGACAAAACATCTAGCAGGGCCATTTTTGAAAGAAAGAAAAAAAAAAGATAGACATCTTACAGGTTCTAAAATGGACAATTTTCTCCACCCAATTTTTGGATATTTTTCTCAAAACATCCAAAGTTGGACTTAAGATGTCCTAAGATAGCTGGCGGTATATAAAAATAAAGTTATTATTATTATTATTATTTAAAATACCCCTCTACATGTTGTACCCAAAACTGGGCAACAATCCAAGATGTGCACCCAACTAAATTAGCTGATGACCCAATTAGTGGCAATAATTAGATACTAATTGGCGCCAATTTGAATTTGCACTCACAACTTGCTACGAGTTATTCTTTAACAATGTGTGCTCAAATCCCATAGCAAGCAAACCCTAAACAGGGCGTGGCCATGGTAGCTACACAGGAGGGTTAGAGGCTTTTCTAAATTTTATACAGTGTGTCCTAGGAATTGCCTCTCTCTATGCAGCCTAGCATCTTTCTGGCTACACTCACCACATTGTTACACTGTTTTGTCACCTTTAGATCATCAGACACTACCATCCTAAGGTCCCTTCTCCCTTTCTGTGCATATCAACCTCTCAACTCCAAGGGCATTCAGCTCCCTTGGATGTCTTCTCCCTAAATTAATTATTCTGCATTTCTTTGCATTAAATTTTATCTGCCAAACACTGGACTATTCTAACTTTTGCAAATTCTTTTTCATGTCTTCCACTCTTTCTGGGGTGTCCCCTCTGTTACAAATCTTGGTATCATCCACAAAATGCCGAACCTTTCTTTTAACCCTTTGGCAATGTTGCCCACAAAAATATTGCTAAATCATTTACACTATATGTAATGTGGTAAGTGTATAAATGCCAAATAAACAATCTCCAATAACCCACAAAAAATCCTTAGTGTTATATTTTAATGACTATTTAGGTTTTGTAGTTTCATTTGATTATATTGGAGGGGGACTTTTTATGCCAATGATAAGAGCTGGAGCCTTATCATCTATAAAATAATTAGTGATTCTCTATATGAGATATATTGCTCCAATAACTGAGGCTTTTTCTACTCTCTAAAGAATAAGATGAAAAAAACCCTCAATAATAAAAATATTAACTTGTAATCATTAAAGTAAGGAAATACTGTACATTAAAATATAACACTAAAATTTTTTTGTGGTCCACAAATATATTGGACCAAATAGGCCCCAGTACTGATCCTTGAGGTACTCACCTTTCCTACCTCCAAGTGAATTCCACTGACCACCAAACCCTCTGGTATCTAATCCAGTTTCTAATCCAGTTTGCCACTCTGGATCCTAACTTTATCCTGTCAAGTTTTTCAAGAGCCTCCTAAGAGGAACCACTTCATAGGCTTTGCAGAAATCCAAGTACATTACGTCTAGCATCAAACTAACGGTTATGCAGTCTAGAAATCTGGTGTTATGTTATCTAGCATATGTCCTCTGTTCAATTCTCTGGTCGCCTAGTCAATCAAATTTGTGTGGCATAATTTACTTTTGATAAAACCATGTTGCCTTGCATCTTGTAACCTATTGGATTCTAGGCAATTCACTATACTTTTCTTCAACAATTCTTCCATTACCTTTCCAATAACCAAAGTAAGACTTACAGGCCTGTAGTTTCACACTTCTTCTCTGTCACCACTTTTGTAAAGTGGAACCATATCCGCTCTTCTCCAATCCTGTAGAACCTCTCCCATCTCCAAGAATTTATTAAACAAATCTTAAAACATTTATTTTTAAAGATGCCTATCAATAAGGGGGGGAGGGGGGAGAAATAAAAAGCTTTTAAGAAGCGACATCTTCCTCTCCTTCTTGTTACTTCCTATCCCTCAACCCCTCCTTTTTATTTTTATTTACATATTGTAATTAAAACTTCCCTATCCCCTAGCACCTTTCATTTCTAACAAGTCTTAGGGCTCCTTTTACGAAGGCACGTTAGGGCTTTAACGCGCAGAATAGAGCGCGCTAGAATGCCCCGCGTGCTAACCGCTACCACCTCCTCTTGAGCAGGCAGTAGTTTTTCAGCTAGCACACACTACAGCACACGCTAATCCGGTGCGTGCGCTAAAAACGCTAGCGCACCTATGTAAAAGGAACCCTTAATCTGACTTAGTCCTAGTTATACCCCCCTTTTAACTAAATCTTAAATTTTATTAGATTTTTCTAATTTTTAATAATGTAAACTGTCCAGATACATGTGATGGTCGGTATATCAAGCCATAAATAAACTTGAACTTAAAAAGGGCCTGCAAGAACCTCTCTAAACTTCCACAATATCCTGGGATGAACCCCATTTGGTGCCATGGTTTTATCCACCATTGATTTCAAGTTGATCATAAACACTGTCTTCGATGAACTGTGCAATATATATGTACCTTTACCAGTCGATTATAGTCCTTCTCCAGGATTTTCTTCTATGAACATAGAACATAAATATTTGCTTAGCACGTTTCTTTTTCCGCATCACTTTCCATATAACAGTCCACAATTCCAGTCTCACAATTCAATTTTTAGCCTTTCTCCTTTCATTAATATACCTGAAAAAATTATCATCTCCCCTCTACATTTCTAGCCATTTGTTCTTCCACTTGTGCTTTCATCAGACATAGCTTTCTCTTGGCCAAAAGAGACTACGAGCAAAAATAGCCAAGGAGGCAAAAAAGTTAAAGTTGTTCTTTCGATATATTAAGGGGAAACGACCCACGAAGGAAGCGGTGGGGCCGTTGGATGACCATGGAATAAAGGGAGTGCTAAAGGAGGACAAAGCAATCGCCGACAAACTGAACACATTTTTTGTGTCTGTATTTACTGAAGAGGATATATGCAACATACCGGAATCAGACAGGCTATACGCAGGAAATGAAGACGGGAAACTAACAGGGTTGACGGTCAGTCTAGAAGAGGTATGCAGGTCCCGCATGAACGACTACTTTGAAAAATTGCGAGCCATGGAATCAAGGGTGAAATACTCACATGGATTAAAAACTGGATAGCGGATAGGAAACAGAGAGTGGGGGTAAATGGACAATACTCTGACTGGAAAATCGTCACAAATGGAGTGCCGCAGGGTTCAGTGCTTGGACTCGTGCTGTTCAACATATTTATAAATGACCTGGAAATTGATACGAAGAGCGAGGAGATTAAATTTGCAGACGATACAAAGTTATTCAGAGTAGTGAAGACACAGAAGGATCGTGAAGACCTGCAATGTGACATAAACACGCTCGAAAAATGGGCTGCGACATAGCAAATGAGGTTTAACGTGGATAAGTGTAAGGTGATGCATGTCGGTAACAAAAATCTTATACAAGAATACAGGATGTCTGGTGCAGTACTCGGAGAGACCCCCCAGGAAAGAGACTTGGGAGTACTGGTCGACAAGTCAATGAAGCACTCCGTGCATTGTGCGGTGGCAGCAAAAAGGGCAAACAGCACTGGTCACCGTGCATAAAGAAGGACACAGTACTACTCGAAAGGGATCAGAGAAGAGCGACTAAATTGGTTAAGGGGCTGGAGGAGTTGCCGTACAATGAGAGATTAGAGAAACGGGGCCTCTTCTCACTTGAAAAGAGGAGACTGAGAGGGGACATGATCGAAACATTCAAGATAATGAAGGGAATAGACTTAGTAGATAAAGACAGGTTGTTCACCCTCTCCAAAGTAGAGCGAATGAGAGGGCACTCTCTAAAGTTAAAAGGGGATAGATTCTGTACAAACATAAGGAAGTTCTTCTTCACCCAGAGAGTGGTAGAAAACTGGAACGCTCTTCTGGAGGCTGTTATAGGGGAAAACACCCTCCAGGGATTCAAGACAAAGTTAGACAAGTTCCTGCTGAACTGGAACGTATGCAGGTAGGGCTAGTCTCAGTTAGGGTACTGGTCTTTGACCTAAGGGCTGCTGCATGAGCGGACTGCTGGGCATGATGGAACACTGGTCTGACCCAGCAGTGGCAATTCTTATGTTCTTATGTTGGCTTCTTTCAATTTCATCCAGTAGTTTTTTTCTGTTTTTCTGCTTTAGTTTTTTTTTATATTTCATGAACACAAACTCTTTTGCCTTTATTTTCTCTGCCATTTGCTTTGAGAACTATATCTGTTTCCTTTTTCTTTTGCTTTTAGGTACTCTCCTCACATAAAAATCAGTAGACATTTTTACAGTTCCTTTCAGCCTGGACCACTGTCTTTCTACTTCTCATATTCCCTCCCAACCCATTTTACTAAAATCAGCATGTTTGAAATTCAGGACTTTTGAGTTCTGAGTGGCTGTCTTCTGCTTTAGCTGTTATATGAAACCAAACTGTTTGATAATCACTACTGCCTAGGTGGGCACTCACTCAATTAGAAACATAGAAGATGATGGCAGATAAGGGCCATAGCCCATCAAGTCTGCCCACACCGGGAGCTCGTTCCAAGGATCGGTGAAGAAATATTTCCTGGTGTCGCCATGAAATTTCCCACCCCTGAGTTTGAGCGGATGCCCTCTTGTGGCTGAGGGTCCTTTGAGAAAGAGAATCTTTTCTTCCATCTCGATACGGCCGGTAATATACTTAAACGTCTCGATCATGTCTCCTCTCTCCCTACATTCCTCGAGTGAGTACAGCCGCAAATTTTTCAGCCTTTCCTCATACGATAGATTCTTGAGCCCCGAGACCATCCTGGTGGCCATCGGTTGCACCGACTCTACTCTCAGCACATCTTTTCGGTAGTGTGGCCTCCAGAATTGCACACAGTATTCCAAATGAGGTCTCACCATGGTTCTGTATAATGGCATTATGACTTCAGGCTTCCGGCTGACAAAACTCCTGCGGATGCAACCTAACAACTGTCTTGCCTTAGATGAAGCCTTCTCCACATGATCAGCAGTTTTCATGTCTGCGCTGATGATCACTCCCAAGTCTTGTTCTGTTGAAGTTCTAGCTAAGGTCTCACCATTCAAGGTGTAAGTTCTGCACGGATTTCTGCTGCCGAGGTGCATGATCTTGCATTTCTTAGCGTTGAAGCCCAGCTGCCAGGTCGAGGACCAAAGCTCCAACAAATGTAGGTCCTGTGTCATACTGTTGGGTGAATTGCCGTCTCTTACTATATTGCATAGTTTGGCGTCGTCAGCGAATAACGTTACCTTACCTTGAAGCCCCTGAGTTAGGTCCCCTATGAATATGTTGAAAAGGAGTGGGCCCAAGACTGAGCCCTGCGGTACTCCACTGGTCACTTCCAATGTTTTAGAGAGGGTACCGTTAACTACCACCCTCTGAAGTCTGCCACTCAGCCAGTCATTGAACCATGTAGTTAGTGTTTCTCCAAGCCCCATTGATTTCATCTTGCTCAACAGCCTGCGATGCGGGACACTATCGAAAGCTTTGCTGAAGTCTAGGTATACGACGTCCACAGATTCTCCCTTTCCTCATTTGTGAGCACCAGATTCAGCATCAGTCCTTCTCTCAGGGTTCCATAGCCATTTGTCTGAACAGAGCACATTGAAAGGCATCCATGGTCTCTCTACTTGTTTCTGATTCTGCAGATGGAGCTTTCCAATCCACATTCAGGAGGCTGAAATCATCCAGTACTTCCCTTTACTTTCTCAGGTTTTGGATATCTATAACCAAATATTCATCAAGCTGCTCTGATCGTGTTAGGACATCCACAGGCAACAACCTTGTGGACAGAATCTCTTTTCAAGGCAATCTATATTGCTTCATTCTTTCTCCAGGTCCCTTGAATTTCAATCACTTTGATACTGTTTCTCACATATAGGAGCTACTCCTCGACCTTTTCTACCACCTCTATCCTTAAATAGATTATAGCCCAGTATGTTTTAGGAGTCACTGAACCATGTATCCGTGATAGCAACAATATCTAAATCCGCCCCTAACATCAGGGCTAACAGATCATGAACTCTGCTGCTTAGACTGTTAGCATTTATGGTCATTGTTTTCCAGCTACATTTTAGTGACAGTCTCATCTTCTGCATAGTTTTTGTTTAGTCTCACTTTCTTCTGCATTACTAAGAAATGAATTGCTAAGATTATTGTTTACTACTATATGGTGAAGGCAAGTTATGGAATTCTCCCCATTATGATGTCAAGTACATAGCTGGTCAATAAAGGAGCAGAGTACAGTAGTGGTCTAATAGTAAGTGCGGTGGTTTGAAAACTGAGGGGGAACTGGGTTAGATTCCCATCACAGCTCCTTGAGGCCATGAGCAAGTCATTTAACCTCTCCACTGCCCCAGGTACACAAACTTACATGGTAAGCCCACTAGGGACAGAGAAACTACAGTACCAGAATGTATTACGTAAACAACGTTGGTTGTACCACAGAAAGTCCGTACATCAAGAATATAATACTAATAGCTGTTTTGGCAAGTGATATAGCCAAATAAACCAAACCATGCTTCATCAAGAAAAATAGTGACACCCAAAATTCTTTCTCCATTAGTAATAAAGGCAATCTAGCTAGTTTACAGGTTTGCAAAACATGGCCACTATCCCTGACACAGAAAGTTATTGTCATAAGATTTTTACAGTACATAACTGCTGCAAGGTTTAAAGGCACAGGTGTAAAAATTGGTTAATCAAACAAGGTAACAGAGGCAGCAAGTGACTGTCCAGGGAGGGATAAAGGAGCAAAAAAAACCATAAATAGGGGGACAAGCAGGTTAGGGAGCAAATTTGTTGAACCAATTAAGATGAAAGAGAACCAGAAACTTCAAAGAATTCTTGTTAAAGCCTTCAACAAGGAGCTGGGAGATTTTAAGAGAGACTGGGGTGAGAAGGTGATGAAACATTGGGTATCGGTATCTAACTCTATTTATTTAATGCATATATATCCCACCTAATCTACCTTGTTCTTGGTGTGTCAAAAAAGACAAATACTTCACCAGACAATCAATCAATAAAACATTACAGTCAAACCCTTCAGCTATCTAACAATCAATAAAGCATTTGCCACACAGAAGAAACGTATATTTGTTAAATATATTCCATTTTGAATGCAGGTTAACAAGAAGTGATCAATCCTATGATCAGGGGGACCTCACTGACAGATAATACTGAGCACTGTCCAAAAATGGTACTCAAGCACTGGAATCACTGAGGCCTAGATTAGTGATGTCCAGGCTTATGACTGCTGCCTTCAATCACCTTGTTTCAGTAGACACCCAGCAGCTAATGATCCATTGAGATACCTGGAGTATATGGAGGAGGCGAAGCTTAAAGAATTCGAGCCCCAACTGGATGAAGCAGGTAAAGGAGGAAGTAATGGGCGGAATGTAAAAGCAAGGACAAAAAAGGTCAGGCTAAGGGTAGCAAAAGAAAAAGGTAAAGATATAGGGCCATAGAAATAAGCCTCCAACCACCACACCTGTGAATGATCATCATATTCAATGAAAGAAAGCCTCACCAGTATTAAGAATAGATCATCTCACCAGAGCAACAAGTGGCAGCTTACCAACCAGCGAGGGGGGCATTTTAAATGTGGATGCCAAGCTGCCTTTAGATAGAGGGCACCTGTGTTGTTGGTGGGTATCACTTTCTTTGTGAATTATAATCAAAATTTGGATCACAAAGGAGTCCTTCTATTAAGATGCGGCAAAACATGGCCATAGTACGACCTTGTGCAGGGTTTTCCCTGTGCTGAGGCCTTTTTTTAAAATTCATTTATTACAATTTATATATATATATATAACAAACTCAGGAAAATCCACCAATATCATAATAAACATTTACAGAAGAAAAATAAATTAATTCAATGATATAGCCCACATTATCTGGCCAACAGTACCTTCCTTAAAGCAACATAAATTTAGTAAGGAAAAACAATTAGACAGGCAGAATGTGGCACCTATTTCTATACATTTCTTCCATAATCCTCCTTAGTTACAAATAATCAAATAGGTCTAAGATAGTGTTTGAACCAGTTTATCTTTTAGAAAACCTTCTAACTGGACTGAATCTAAAAAGACATACTTATCACTTGCATATGAAATAAGGCATTTACAGGGATATCACCAACGATGGGCACATGCAAATTTTGCGAACCTTTGCTACTCTCTGCTAACCTCATTTGCATGAGAGTTTTTTTGAGGATGACTTGCTTTTTTAAAATTGCTACAATAACGGCTGCAACAGCGGCCCATCGGTTTTTAACACAAATTTTTGAGAATCTAGCCCCGAGTGCTGCTTAAGCATGCTTATATAATGCTAAGCGTGATTCTATAATGGGCACCTAAGTTTTATACAACTGGTGCCGATATTGACGCCTAACTTTAGGCGGACTTTATAGAATCAAGGCTTAAAGGTTCACGTGTAATCCTGCACTAGCCAGTAAGGAGAGGGATTATATAAATGGTGCTCACAATGAGCATTGGAAAATACTGACACTAAGTAACATTTTATAAAGCTCTCAGTGCCAATTCCCATGCCTAACTCTGGGCACTAGACTTCTGCCTTCTGAAACCTGTTATAAATCCCAGTGCCCAAGTTGAGGGCAGGAACCCATTGTCCTATAACACTTCAAGTAAATTTTTGGAATGCCTCTGCCCCACCCATGCTTCCCCCATAGCCACACATCTTTTTGGGTTGCATGGCATGATATTTAGGCACCCAACTTGCAGTCAGATGCACATGTAAATCCTAATTGGTGGCAATTAATGGCAATTGGTTAGCATCCAATCATTGCTCATTAATGGCTCATTTGCCAATTAGGTACATTCACATCTTGAAAAACATCCAAATCTGGGTGCCAGAGTATGGTAATATAACTGTGCTAAACTGATTAGCACAGGAAAGTCCCCAAATTACCCCCTCTCAAAACTTTTTTTTTTTAGTGCTTGCATTAGAGTGCACTAAACTGGCACTTGCTGCAGAGTGCCTGAGTGTGTCCTAGAGTACACCATTTTAAACTACGTTAGACTCATGTTAGCACCTAATAAAACTTACCCCCTCTTCTACGAAACCGCGCTAGCGTTTTTTTAGCATGGGGAGCTGCGCTGAATGGCCTGCACTGCTCCCGACACTCATAGGAACTCAATGAGCGTCAGAAGCAGCGTGGGCCATTCAGCGCGGCTCTCTGCGCTAAAAAACGCCAGTGCAGTTTCGTAGAAGAGGGTGTTAGTAAAAGGACCTCAAAACGAGATAATTTGAAAATATTGCCAACACTGGAAAAATATAACAATACAGCCCCGTTCTCATCTGATGGATGTCCTAAATCTCTCAGATACTCTTTGCCCATAGATCTCCAATTTAACACGCAACTTTCCCATCCAGACTATCGTACTGCATTAAGACTCCTTGTACGGTATTATATTTAGACTTTTATATGCTATTGTATTTAGACTCACTGTATTCTATACTATTGTATTTAGACTGTATTATATGTTATTGTATTTAGACTCACTATATTGTATCGTAAGTCGATCTATGACACCGTATTGTATTAAGATTTTTGCTATTCGCTGAATGTCCAGCCTTCTTATAATGTAAACCGCCTAGAAGTCGCCTGACTATGGCGGTATAGAAAAATAAAGTTATTATTATTATTATTATTATTATTCACGGTAGTATGGTTCTCAAAAATGTTCATGAACTGCAAAATTGCAAATAACAAAATGCTGAGTCTGTGGGAAAATAGAGATTAGAAAATAGAGATTAGGTAATTCAAAACCACAGAAAGTGAACAATGGATCTTACTGGGAAAATAGGGTTAGGATCCTGCATGGGACCGTACTTAGAGTACTTGTAATTCACTCTCTGGATGCTTGGGGCAATATATGGAAGCAAATGCTGGACTGTGAGGTAAAAGTGAAAGCATGGAAAGATGTTTTTTTTTTAAGAGCTGGTTCGCAAATACACAAACATTGTAGTCCAAATGGGGCATATTGGTAGCAATTGATACAACCACAGACATGCAAAATCATGTCTTGGGAACACACGAATAATGAGAATGGTCTTTAAATAAATATAATAATAATAATTTATTTTCTTGTACACCACCCCACCAACAGTTCTAGGCGGTTCACAACAAAGAAACTGAAACATTTCAGCAGAACATGCAATTTCAAAAACACACTTCTACATACATCAGTTAAATGCAACAATAGCTAAGATATGATTTCAACTCGTTATCATTAAAACATAGGTTAAAAATAATTATAAAAACCATCGTAATATTAAAAAAAAAAAAAAAACAGCATTCTTGTTTATCAAATAGATAAGTTTTTAATAATATCCTAAATGTAAAGTAAGAATAGGTTTGAGCAATCAACGGCCTCATCCAGGAGTTCATCTTCCCTGTCTGATACTCCAATGTCCTGTCCAAAAAAGTCTTATAACGACAGGGACTTGGGTAGGGAAGATGAACATACCTGAGTTTCTGGTACATTTTATTGAATAAGATACAATTTCAAGTAAGATACCAAATAAGAGGGTAATAATCAAAAAAATGCTTTATAACAAATACACCCAAACTTAAAAAAAACACTCTGGCCCCAAATGGCAGCCAATGCAGTCTAGCATAAAAAGGACTAACATGATCATATTTTTTAAGACCAAAAATCAAAAGGAATGCAGCATTCTGAACTAGTCGGAGTCTTTTTTTGGTAACCCTAAATAAACAATATTACAATAATCCAAGGTAGACAACCCAGTAAACTGGACCAGCAACCGAAAGGACTCCATGTCAAAAAACTTCTTCATGGTCCTCCATTTCCACAATATTGCGTAACTTTTTTTAATTAGCAAGAGTGCATGCTTCCTAAAGTTCAGCTACGATCCAAAGTTATTCCCAAAATTTTCAAAGGTTTACTCAGACCAGCAGACCCCTCTCCGCAATTTGAGCCCCCTTCTACCATTCCGTAAGCATCTGAAGACCTGGCTCTTCTCCAGAACGTAACCTCGTCCCGCTCCTGGCACTCTCACACTAACCTCTTTTCTCTCATACTTATATAATTCCACTGGAGTTCCGTTCCTTCCCTAACCATGTAAACCGTGTCGAGCTCCATCTGCGGAGATGATGCGGTATATAAACCCAAGATTTAGATTAGATTAGATTAGATTAAAACTGGGTAGGACTGCATGACGCAGCTGTCCTATACTCCAAACATCTACTACAGTGTTGAAAGAGGAGTGCAGTTATCAATAATAAAAGAAAACGACTCTATGCCAGCAAGTTCTAGAAAGAAATTTCATGTCATTTAATTTTAATTGGAAAGTTGTGACTTCTGTCCTCTCTTAACTCGGTGCTAAATTATGCAAGATCTTATCTCCCTACTACATGTACCTACACCATGAATGCTTTAAAATTGTCCTATACTTCAAATGTATTGTAATTCTAGCTGCTATACTTATAGGCCCTGATTCTGCAAAATGCGTCTAACATTAGGTGCTGTTTAGGTGCCTAAGTCATCCTTTGTAGAATCGCTCTCAGCGGAGTCCAGCACTGTTTAGGTGTATAACTTTTTAGGCGTCCTTTAGAGAATCAGGTTTTAGGTGAGACTTAAGACGTCCAAACAACGTCCTTAATGTTATAATATTTTATTATTATGTTATTAGAATGGCGATTTTATGCTGCTTTTCATTATACTTGTAATACTGGGAGTTGGATCTCTTTAATGCTTTTATTTATTTCTCTTCCATCAGACAGAGTGACTGGGATTCGAACCAGCAACATTAAAGTAGAAGGCTGTAGGTTTAACCAGTGTGCTACAGAGTGAGCTAGCAAGCTGCATAGCTATTGTAAAACTGAGTCTTATAGGCATTGTAAGGAAGTCTACTTTTGAGCACAGTTTAGGTTTCAGATAGACCTGCGTTCTATGGACGGAACTTAAACACAGTTTGGATGTCCTTAATGCGATCTGCTAAATGCTAAAAGCTCTCTGGGTTTTTATTTTTGCTTTATTAAGCTCAAAATACATTTAATAAGTCACCACATAAACAGGCCACATCAATACAAAGATATTGCATGCAAAACGCTCTACTTTTCTCGGTAAACAGCACTGCTATTTGCTAATTAGAGGGAAAGATCCATTAACTGAAGCACAGCACATGAAAAAAAAAAAAAACCAGCTTTAAAAACAGCTTTATGTTTTTTGCTAAAAATCTACCCTTTTTTTCTCACTAAAGATCGCTCCAATGAGGTCATTCTTAAACAGGTGGATTCAGCAAATAAAGCGCATGACAAAAATATATAGATTGCACACATAACTTCATTTGCAAAAGCTTAAAACCAGAAAAAAACAGATACAGATCTTAGCATGGCTTATACTTCATTGCAAATGGAGGTCTGCAGCTGCACAATGGTGACCTCATTGTGAGATCATAAAGGTGCACCTGCAAGGTAGAATGCCACAATTAAAATATGTGCTGGGGGAGCTGGTTAGGATTTGAACTTATGACCTCTGGAAGAGGAGCTTTTACTTATTGAGCTATAGCAGCTTCCAGGCAGGACACCTAACTTTAGGCATGCCTTAGGCACCCTTTATAGAATCAGGGCCTAAGTGTTTTTATGCTAACTTTTTTCAGGAAATGTGCACTAATATGAACACTGACAGAGCAAAAAAAAAAGAAAACCCAGCAAGGTAAAAAATATTGCCCCCATGTAAAACTAACACAAATCAAAGGAGTAGGGGTCTGACACAATGTCTTCCAACCAATATAAAGTTTAATCAAATCAAAATTCATTTTTTTTCCAATGTAAAGTTTAATCAATCAATCTCGAAATTGAAGCCGTGTTTCTGTAGATACCTGCCTGCATTAGGAGACACAAATTCTACAATAAAACAAAAGACTACATAAGATACAATCATACAATTTTAATAACAAATAGATAAAAAAAAACATGTACCTTATATACCCCTCTTTTACAAAACCACAAAAGCGGTTTTTAGCACCAGCTGGCATGCTGAATGCTCTGTGATGCTCCCGACGCTCATGATCTGCCTTTGGCTAGGCCTCCTTTTAGATTCACACACTGGACATGATGCACAACTCTTTATGCAGACGCGAAGGAGTGGAAAAGTCCAAAGAAGACTGGCGAACTCAAAATGTTTCACAAACACCCTTTATTTCTTCAATGAAACATTCAACGACTCGATATGTACATGTTTCGGCCCAAAGGGCCTGCCTCAGGAGTCTCACAAGTCTATGTTAGAGTCAAAGAGTTCACATCCAATGACCTAGTGTCGCCCACCATGCCTCTAGTCAGGACAGCAGAGGGTACTGGTAGGGACTAGATTCAGATCTCTGGCGTGTTCCCTGGAACTAGGGTAACCTTTAGGAGTGAGCACTGGCCTGGGAGCTTGCCCAGGACCAGACGGTATGCTGGCTGTAGTAGCCAAAATCACCACCATACAAAACAGTCAGTGTAAAGAAAAAAATAGTTTTTATTCAACCCTTTTACTCAAGTTAGAATGGCCAGGTTGGCAATTATAAAACACAAAGAAAATCCAAATCAAGGTTTTCATGAAAAAAACACAAAAAACAGTCTTTTACTAGCAATGCAATAAACTTCATAGAAAAGCAGATAAGGCTAAACAGGGAGAGGGTAGACAGCAAACTTCACCACTGAGCTGTAGTTGTTGCAATTACTTGCGCTGCCGGTGATCTCTGGGGTTTCATCAGACCCGGTGATAGCTTTATGGTGGTAAATACTGCAGAAAAGGTAGTTGTCCCTTTCTCCTGGCTGAAGTGGTGAGTGTGGTCCAGCTTACTCAAAAGAGAGAAAGTTCACACACGCTGATGACATCCTCGTCCTCCTTGAGACCGACTCGAACCTCACTAACCTCTCCACGAACATATCCTCGTGCATAAAGAACCTCCAATCCTGGGCATTCACAATGCATATGAAACTAAACGAGTCCAAAACAAAACTCCTTTGGCTCGGCCAAAAATTAGACCATCTACCTTCCTCCATCCCATTGTCCACCGGCCCCCCATTACAGCTCGAGTTCTCAAGCAAAGTTCTGGGTGTCACCTTAGACTCTTCTCTATCCTTCAACGAACATCTCCAATCCCTGGTGAAGAAATGCTTCTTCAGCCTTCACATGCTAAGGAAAGTCAGACCCTATTTTCACCAAAAACACTTCGCAGTCCTAGTACAATCCATCATCCTCTCCAGATTGGATTATTGCAATTCTATCTACCTCAGCCTAACCAAGAAAAGCCTCCACAGACTTCAGCGGATTCAGAACGCCGCAGCTAAGCTTGTTTTCGCGAAAAGCAAATTTGATCACGTCTCACCACTCCAGTCTAAGCTCCATTGGCTCCCAGTAATCCCCAGGATCCACTTCAAATGTGCGTGTCTGGCCTACAAGATCCTACATGGCATCCTTCCTGCCGTTATCCCTCTATCCTGGAACTCCCCAACCCCTACTTCCTCCAGATCCTCCCAAATTTTTAAAATATCCTTCCCTTCCATAAAAGGTATTTCCCATGTAGGCAAACTTGGGTCATCCCTCCCCTTTAGAATCACTGAGATCTGGAATAACCTCACCTCCCCTCTCCGAACCTCAAGCTCCCTCCAACTCTTCCGCAAACACCTAAAAACCTGGCTATTCTCAAAACTGTAACACTTCCCCCCTCTTAGGCCTCTCACCTTCCCCCTTTACACCTAACTCTTTAATCTCTCCACTGTAGTTCCTCTCTCATCTTTCTTCCTGTAAACCGTGCCGAGCTCCGCATTCGTGGAGATGGTGCGGTATATAAACCCAAGGTTTAGTTTAGTTTAGTTTAGTTTAGCATTCCAGAAAATAATATGAATGCCAATTTTTTGGGTCTGACTTGCTTGGCTCTTGAAACCTCTTCCCCAGATATACATTCCCTAATAACCTACACCTGGCTGCCCTTACTGCCAAACTGAGCAATAAGAGAAAAAAAAAACACCTCACAGCCAAAAGAAATGCAGAGAAATAAAACTTCAAGCACTAATAGGGGAAAAGAAACAAAACTCTCCAAAGTCAGCTTCCTATTTCCTCCTATAGAAGCTTCAGCTTCCTAGTCCCAGTTTAAACAAACAGGGAAAAAACAACCCAATTCAAACAGTACAGAGGTTTAACCTTTCAGGGACCCACCTCCATAACTTCAGGAAGGTAACTGACCTCCTCTGGCCCACAGGTGGTATCCATAGCTTCCCAATCCGGTGGTTCCCTAGAGGTTTGGGGTGAAGCCAGTCCCTCCTCTTGGCCCAACCATGGCTCAGCAAGGCACTGCTTTGCTCCCTTGGTCCTTTCCACCAGCTCCTGCTGCTTCCAGCACTGCTCCTGAGGCTGTTTCACCTGCTTCTCTTGCTCCTATCACGGCTCCTCCTCTAGCTGTTCCAAGCCCTGCATTTTATGCTTGGAATAGCCATGCCCGCTGTACCTGAAGCAGAGGAGGGGAACTGATTCTCTAAGCTGAGGAGCCTGGCTTCCTCCATACTGCTTTTTAAGGGACTGTCTCAAAATAACAGGCTTCTCTTTAAAAACAGTAAACCTTCGTGGCTCAGAAATAAACCTTTCCTGAGGTATCCTTTGTGTGTGGCTAGGTAACCAGTCCCTGACAAGCTCAGCTTCACTGCCTGGGGAGTAACCAGCAAACTCCTGACTATGGCTACTGACCTGGTCAGCTCTTTTGGTAAGGGACCGTAAGTTCCTAATGCTGCCTTTTCTTGGGAGTAAACCAGCACTGGTGCTGGGTTGGTCACACCATTCTATCTTGCGTGAATTACGCTGTGAAAAACGCCACCATTCACAACTGCATACGGCGAATGAAGTTGTGAATGGTGGCGTTTTTCACAGCGTAATTCATGTGAGATTGAATGGGTCATCGGATGTGAACTCTTTGATTCTAACACAGACTTCTTTGGGCCGAAACATGTACATGTCGAGTCGTCGAATGTTTCATTGAAGAAATAAAGGGCGTTTGTGAAATATTTTGAGCTCACCAGTCTTCTTTGGACCTTTCCACTCCTTTCCGTCTGCATTTTGTGATGGTGGATTTGACTCTCCTGTGTTTACACTATGCATAACTCTTTATGCAATGTGCCTACCAAGTTGTGCATATAACTTCTAATTGATGTCAATTAGTGTCAATTAAAAGGTGTTAATTGGCAATTATCAGTGCTTATTAAGCCAACCAATTAAGATGTGCGCGCACATCAGCTATGCACACTGAAGTGAGCACACTACCTTAGGTGCCATATGCAGAATTTGGGGGTAAGGGGGTAATTCATTTAGAAGCCTATTCCATAATAGAACAAAGGCACCTAGGTTCCATTATAAACTACTAGCTACTTCTGGGAACCTGCTTGCTGCTCTGTTGGGTTTGCACCCATGATACCTATAGCTGTCATACATCTTGGTATCCCCATTCAGTTTTATTTCTTATGGGATGAGAGGGTGACAGAATCAACTGTGGGATTAAGGAGGAAAGAATCCCTTCAGTGGTCAGCTGGTCAGTCAGAGCACCTTTTTGCAATTTAGATGTGATTGAAACAAGTCTAGATAAACATGTCCTGTTTTGCCTTGGACCTTTCTTCCTGTTCCATTTTCACTGAACAAAGTCCTAATTTTGGGCCTGCCCTAGTCCCACTCAAAACATGCCTCCGATATGTCCCCTTACTAGTCGGACATATTCCAATGAAATGCATGCCAAGTTTATGTTTCAAAAAGAGCAATTTAGATGTTTTCAGCAGATGGACTTTTGGGCCATTTTGAGATGCCTATGTGCTTCAAAAATGAGCACCAAAGGCACCTACTTACAGAATAGCGCTTAGGTGGAATATTTGTAATATATTTATTTTAAATAAATCATATATGTTAGTATGTGTACACATGTGCATAAATGCTAATATTCTAAACATTTATGTGCATAACACTCATGAACATCTTAGCGCCTAGTTCATAGAATTGCTCTTCAAGTTTGATAGTAGGCCCAGGTCATTGGGGGGTCTACTGGCAAAACAATTCATGCCCTACACTGGCACTCAATAACTCATTCTAGTCCAGAATTGGGATTTACTTGGTCTTTAAGCAAAAGAGATATCACAGAAATATCAAATTAGGCAAAGAGCAATAATGACTGCAAACATAGTCACTTCAGAACTCTACTCCTTAGAAACTGCAGTTTTATTTCTGGGTGTCCCTCTCCTGTTTATCAGGACTAGGATCCCATGTTTCCCCAACTATACCATTTCTTTCTCCTTCTCCTTAGGATCAATTATGGGCTAGTTCTAGCTTATACCTTCAAGCAAGTGCAGAAGCCTCAGCAACCTGCAACTTCCCCCTACTTCTCTATTCCTTATGGTCCTATGGCTGAGCTAGCCAAAGTCCTGGATCCCCTCCAGGAACTGGTACAATGTCCATGGTATGAGAGCCAAAGACCCTATCCCTCACTCTGTGGTGTAATAGCTGGAGAAAAGGAAGCCAAATACAAAGACTTCAAATAAGGCTGCATATAATATATGAGCATGTATATTACTTTTGATATAACTTCTTTCTATGGTACAACCAATCACAGTTTCCTTCCAAAAGGGGCTTCTTCCTACCATAACTTCACAGGTTAAGAGAGCCCTCCTCTTGTTCTGGAAGCTGCGTATTCACATGTCAAAGTCCAGTACTTTAGTGGAGCCACTAGAGGTCTCTGCTATGCTCACAACAGAGAAACTTAGAGGTCTCTGCATTTGCCTGTACTGTAAAATGTTTGTTCTGCTAAAGAAGCCCATTCTGTGAGAAACCAACTATTTTGACATTTGAACTCACTTGATCCCAAATATGCATTAGCATGGAACAATTAATATGAACAGGGAGGGGGTACGCTGGAATAGCTACTACAGATATTTAAAAAATCATATAAGCTTTTTTATGTTATTCTTTGCATGTGCCCAGATACTCAGGACTTTTGAATTACCTGGTATAATTGCCAGGCAGAATTTTAATCAGTTTTACAATTACATCTAGATATAAGCATTCATTTCTGCTCCATGTATTTTTATAGCACAGTTGTTCATTGATAAAAAAAAAAAATAAATATATATATATATATATATATATATGCATAGGGCGATGGCACATGTTCAAGACTGCACCAAAAGTCTGTTTAAGAGGGAAGTCTTTAACCTGTGTCTCGTAATGGTTCCCACTTCTACTTAATGAAGCAGGTAGTGTCAAGTGTATCTTTGTCATCTGAAAATGCAGTCACCACATATCAAGGGGGTGATTCTATATAATTCACATGTGCAGTTGGTGTTCAAGTGATAGCATCTACATAGATGCTATCACTTAAACACCAACTGCACATGTGAATTATTCAGATAATGACACATATAGGTATATATGTACATGTAAATGCCAAAAGTACAGCTTTGCACTAGTTCATAGGTAGGTATATGCATAAGCAGTGTCTGGATGGAGTGTGGGCAGGGTGCACACTTATATGCATAACTTATAGAATTCTATAAATTAATAATAGTAACTTTATTTTTATATACCGGCATATCACAAACAGTTCTAAGCGGTTTACAAGGGAAGAGATTGTATACAGACAGTGACTTTACAGAGAATTTTCAAAATTACATTGGCATGCTAAGTTTAGTCAGGTCAGGTTTATCTGGAAGTGTTTTGGAAGTACATCAGGTTGAAGTGGGGTCAGAGAAATTTGTCAAAGAGATAAGTTTTTATTGACTTTCTAAACGTTTGGTACGAAAGTGCATTTGAGATGAAGATGGTTAAACATTTGCTCCATTTGCCTGCTTGGAATGATAGTGGATCACAACTGCACACATTTATGGTTGATGGAAGGGCTCATGTCTATGCATATACAGTGGTGCCTCGCATAACGGACGCCTCGTACAGCGAACGCTGCGCATAACGAACTTTTTGTCTTGCTCCCTATAACGAACTTCGTTTCACACAACGAAGTCGCCCAAGGGGCCCGGGGGGGGGGCGGAACTACTCTCGCCGCTTTCTAATGTGAGCCGGGAACAGCAGCACCCTCCTGTCTGAATGCAGTGTTCCATCATCTCCCTCCACCTTACCTTAAAAACCGAGTTTTCCGGCTTTCTTTTTCGGCCAGCCACACACTTTCAAAGAGCAGCACATGCGCGCATGCTCTGTTGTTCAATCTTCTCCTCTGACGCAACCGGAAACCGGAAGTTGCAGGAGAGGAGAACATTGATCAACTCCAGCAGCTGCGCGTGCACAGCTTTTTGAGATCGTGCGGCTGGGTGAGGGAGAAGGCTGGCAGGCTCTGCATGTGAGGTGAGGTGGAGGGAGGGAAATGTAGGGCTGCAGAACGAATTATTTTGTTTTACAGGTATTCTTATGGGAAAACGCGTTTCACACAACGAACGTTTCACATAACAAACTTGCTCCTGGAACGGATTAAGTTCGTTGTGTGAGGCACCACTGCAGTGGTGTGAAACGAAGTTCGTTATAGGGAGCAAGACAAAAAGTTCGTTATGCGCAGCGTTCGCTGTACGAGGCGTCCGTTATGCGAGGCACCACTGTACATATACTGTACGTCATGTAAGCAAGAGTCTACTATCAATGTTATGAGCATCTGTGTGCGTAAGAATACAACCACCCAGACAAGCATTATTTTTTGACATGATTGGTCCATGAAAACTAACGGCAAGCAATTTGAGTTTTATTTTTTTATGCAGTAGTTATCCTAACTTGAGCAGCAAGGCAATCAAGGCTTTATTACCGTTTGCTGCTGGCGGGTAGGAAGCAGAAGGTAGGAGAGAAGAACCACTACTCGGACTGGAGGAGGGTCACGAGTGATGTTCCGTAGGGGTCAGTGCTCGGACCGCTGCTATTCAATATATTTATAAATGATTTAGAAACAGGGACGAAGTGCGAAATAATAAAATTTGCAGACGACACCAAACTATTTAGTGGTCCTCGGACTAAAGAGGACTGCGAAGAATTACAAAGGGACCTGAACAAACTATGGGAGTCGGCGACGAGATGGCAGATGAAGTTCAATGTAGAGAAATGTAAAGTATTGCATGTAGGAAGCAGAAACCCGAGGTACAGCTATACGATGGGAGGGATGTTATTGAGTGAGAGTACCCAAGAAAGAGACTTGGGGGTAATGGTGGACATGACAATGAAGCATAATAATTTATTTATTATATATCGCCAAAGCCGTAGTAGTTCAAGGCGGTTTACAACATAGAAGGACTGGACAATCAGCGAATGTAGGTACAGTCAGAGAAAATAGGTACAACAAAGAAGGGCAGGACAGTCTGCGTGAAGGTTCAATCAGTGAATGTAGGTATAACAAAGAGATACAATCAGTGAATATAGGTATAACAAAGAGGGGGGTTGGATAGTCAGCGAAAATAAGTACAATCAGCAAATGAAGATACAGTTTAAATGGGTAAGCAGGATACAGGTGCAATAAAAGGGGGCCATAGGTTGGGCATAGAAGTCTTAGGTTATAAATTGGTTAAATAGGTTAGCTTTTAGTAGTTTCCTGAAGTTTAGGTAGGATGATGAGTGCGAGATAATGTTGGCCAGCCAATTATTAAGCTGACCTGCTTGGAAGGCGAGAGTTCTATTCAGGTTTCTTTTGTAACAGCAGGCCTTTAGAGTTGGATGGTTAAACAGATGGATTCTGCATGTGGATTTGGATGGGCGGTCTAAGATAAAATGGGGTACCAAGTATAAGGGGGCCGAACCAAGGATGGATTTGAAACAGAAACAGGCAAACCTGAATTGTACTCTTGCTACCAAGGGTAGCCAGTGGAGTTTTTGGTAGTAGGGAGTTAGATGTTCCCATTTTTTTAGTCCAAAGATCAGACGGATTGCCAAGTTTTGGATAATTCGTAGTCTTTGAATGGTTTTTTTGAAAGATCCCAGGCAGATGATGTTGCAGTAATCGAGTAAGCTTAAGATGGAGGATTGCACAAATAAGCGGAATGAGGAAGCGTCGAAGTACTTTCTGACGGATCTTAGCTTCCATAAGGTGGAGAAGCCTTTTCTGACCAGAAGGTCGGTGTGTGTTTCGAGGGTAAGAGTGTGGTCGAGTGTCACTCCTAGAATTTTTATGGAGTTTTGTTATAGGAAACACTTGACCATTCAAGGAGATTGATGAATCTTTGATTTTATCGTTCGGACTCGCCAGAAGAATTTGTTTTTTTCTGAATTGAGTTTCAGTCTGAAATCGGCCATCCATAGTTCGATTTGCATTAAGATTGATGCCAGGTGATTATTTATCTCAGGGGTTATGTTAGTTAGGGGAAAGACTAAGGTGATGTCATTGTCGTAGGTGTAGAATTTGATCTTCAAACTTTGCAGTAGGTTTTCTAGAGCGACCAGGTAGATGTTGAATAGCGTGGGGGACAGGGGGGAGCCCTGCGGGACTCCACAAGCGTTAACCCAGCTGACGGAATGAGTATTGTCACTGCAAACTTGGTAAGAGCATTTACCTAGGAAACCCTGGAACCATTTTAACACGTTGCCTGAGAGATCGATTGACTCCAAGCAGTCCAGAAGAATGGCATGATCAACCAAGTCGAAGGCACTACTAAGATCAAGTTGCCTTGATCAATCAGCCTTGTGCCCTGACTAAACAGGTTATGAAGGTAGTCTAGCAGAATGAAAGAAGTTATCCTGCTGTTGTATCGGGTGATGGTGCATCCGCATCTGGAGTTCTGCGTCCAATATTGGTCGTCGTACTTTAAGAAGGATATGGCGATACTTGAGAGGGTTCAGAGGAGAGCGACACGTTTGATAAAAGGTATGGAAAACCTTTCATACACTGAGAGACTGGAGCTCTTTTCCCTGGAGAAGAGGAGAATTAAAAGGGATATGATAGAAACTTACAAGATCATGAAGGGCATAGAGAAAGTGGAGAGGGACAGATTCTTCAAACTTTCGAAAACTACAAGAACGAGAGGGCATTCGGAAAAGTTGAAAGGGGACAGATTCAAAACCAATGCAAGTGGACACCTGGAATGCGCTTCCAGAGGGCGTGATAGGACAGAGTACGGTATTAGGGTTCAAGAAGGGATTGGACAGTTTTCTGAAGGAAAAGGGGATAGAGGGGTATAGATAGAAGATTACTACAAGGTCCTGGACCTGTTGGGCCGCCGCACGAGCGGATTGCTGGGCACGATGGACCTCTGGTCTGACCCAGCAGAGGCAATTCTTATGTTCTTATCTTTGCAAACTTGGATTTTCAGCTCTGACAGAAATTAAATTGAAAAAAAAGAAAAAGGCTGCAGATGGTGGATGATGAAAGCATTTGGTTGTCGACTATCGAGACACATTTTGAGTTAATTTGCACTCAAAAACAAGCACATCCATCGCATTGATTAGCAATTTCACCATTGTTATACTGTAATTACCCATACATAGCTTAAAGAACTTTAAATAAGTAGCTCTGAAATTTAATTTTTTGTTTGTTTTGCAATTTTATATTATCAATTATAACGTGCTGTGAAAAACATTTGCTCCATTTAGGACTCCTTTTACGAAACTGCAATAGCAGTTTCTAGCGCTGGGAGCCACGCTGAATGGCCCGCGCTGCTCCCGACGCTCATAGAGTTCCTATGAGCATCGGGAGCAGCGCGGGCCATTCAGCGTGGCTCTCCACGCTAGAAACTGCTATCACAGTTTCGTAAAAGAGGGTGTTAGTGTGCTGCGAAAAACATTTGCTCTATTTAGTGTTCTGGAGCTAAAAAACAGTTTGAGAGACACTGTGCTCAAGAAAAGTAGTGACTACATTGTTTTATAATGTAATGTAATGTAATGTAATGTAATGTAATTTATTTCTTATATACCGCTACATCCGTTAGGTTCTAAGCGGTTTACAGAAAATATACATTAAGATTAGAAATAGGAAAGGTACTTGAAAAATTCCCTTACTGTCCCGAAGGCTCACAATCTAACTAAAGTACCTGGAGGGTAATAGAGAAGTGAAAAGTAGAGTTAGAGGAAAAATAAAAATAAAATAAACATTTTAACAAGACAGCATTGATCTAAATACTTTGGGAGGTAGAAGAGAGGAGAGAAAAGAATAGAAGCAGAAATTTAAATGATAGAAATAGAACAAAACAAAGACAAAATGCAAAACAATAGATAAGATTAAAGATAAATCATAAGCTGGAAAGAAAAATAAAATAAAACTTTGTCTTCAATCCACGGTTTCAGCGTCAGTGATGAAGTGGAGCAAGTAAGTTTAGGAGGAGCGATGACGTTTCCAGAAAAAGGGCTTCTTCAGGGAAGAGACTTGGCCGACAGTCCCAGGATGTCTATGTCTCCTCCCCTGCGATGTTCTCCCATCCATGCATTCCCTCCCAGACACACTGCCCGTGCCCCAGCCGCTCCAAGGAGGCTGCCCCAGATGAGGCCCACGGTGAATGCAGGATTCTCTCCTCTGCGGGAAAGCCGCCCGGAGCCGACAGTCGATCTTCATAGCGGATTGCAGGGGGGGAAGAGTTCACACTCTTGGTAGGATCGGGTCTGTGTTCTCTCGGTGGTTGTGGCTGGTCTCGTTGCTGCTTAGGTGTAAAAGCAGTTGATCTCCACTGCTGCTGATATTTAAAAGCAGGCAGATTGATCTCTCCAATGGACTGCAGGGAGAGGAGTTCACAATCCTGGCAGGATCGGGTCTGTGGGCTCTTGGTGGTTGCGGTAGGTCTCGCTGCTGCTTGTATGTAAAAGCAGTTGTTTTTCTACTGCTGCTGATATTTAAAGCAGGTAGATTGATCTCTTAAACGGGATATAAGGGGAGGAGCTCTCGATAGTGGCGGCTGGTCTTGGTGCTGTTTAGGTGTAAACGCAGTTGATCTCCTCCTTCTGATGATATTTAAAAGCAAGCATATTGATTTTTCCAACGGAATGCTGGGGGAAGAGCTTACTTGTCTGGCTGGATCAGGGCAAAGGGCTCTCGGTAATGGTGGCTGGTCCTGTTGCTGCTTAGGTGTAAAAAACAGTTGATCTTCCTAGTGGACTGCAGAGGGAGGTGGAGCTCACACTCTTGGTTGGATCGGGTCTGTGGGCTCTTGGTAGTTGCAGATAGTTATATGTCAAAAAGAAAAAAAATACTAGGGGCCTCTGGAATAGAGATAGCAGATATTTTATTGCAAGACCCAACACAAGCCATGTTTCAGCATGTAAGCCTGGGTCATGGGTCGAATGCTATGATCCTCAAGGATGGATGCGCCAAAATTTATAGAATATGTGCCAATCAAGCTCCCTACCTCCTGTACACTGCCTTGGGTGAATCTCTTCATAACTAAAACTTTAAACAAGGATATTGTCTCTGCATTACCTGCAAAAGAAGATGTTGGGCATGCTCCCAATAGTTAAAGAGGCTTTGCAGTTAGTTGTGGTTATGAAATACAGGATAACTGCAAAATGTTAACAGGGAGTTTGTTCTTTATATTTTTCTTTTCAAATTCAATAAATGAATATTTTCTAAAAATGAAGCCCTGAAAATATGAAATGTGCATATGTTCATGCTGTGCCTACCAGCAGGGTTTTATCCTTGTCAGTGTAAACAGTATAGCTGGGCAGGCTGAGTGGACCAGATTGCCTTTTCCTTTCACCATTGACTACAGCAGTTTTATCTGGCTTTATATAGTTTGCACAGTTAGCATATGCCTTCATTACATTTGGGCCCTCTTTACTAAACCACGGTAGAGATTTCTACTGCGGCCCAGGGCACTAAATGCTCCGATGCTCATAGGAATCCTATGAGCAACGGAGCATTTAGCACTCTGGGCCGTGGTAGAAGCCTCTATTGTGGATTAGTAAAAGGGGGAGGGGGACTCATTCCAGTATATTCCGCACTATCTGGTTATGTGCAGTATAGTAAATAGGCCCCAGAGTTAGAAATGTATGCAAAACATAACACCAATTTATGTTATGTTATTTGCTGGCAGTTCCCTAAGAACCAACAGATTTTTTTTTTAGCATTTAAAAAAAAAAAACAACAGCACTGCATGTAAATTAAGGTGACTGAAACATGCTTTCAGCTAGCAGAATAATATGGTAGCTATTCATCACCTGAAGTCATAAAACACTAGGTCCTGTCCTTAGCATATTCTAATGAAGCCTATCATGCAAATGAGAGTGACCTTTTCTGTGCATTCTGCAAGTTCACATTTATGTGAGGAGTATATATAGTGTGCCAATACAAACTAGCCAAAGACTGCATAATTACTGTAATCAATTAGTAGTTACTGTCGCTCTGCTCATTTGCAGCTAATATCAGCTAAGCCATTTTTGAGAGCACCACCTTTGACAGCAATTTTTTTGTTGTTGCTTTTTGTCACAGAATTTAAAAAAACATCTTGAGAAACAAAAAGAGAAAATAGAAAATCAAACTTTTCGGAACAAGTAGCACAAAAAATTTCTCACTGATGAAGTACGAAAAAAAAAAAATCTTTGCAGCATCTGAAGCAGAGTTTCCTGAGTTGTTAGCAGACGTAGCTTTCCAGACAACGTTGTCTCTCCTTAAAATGACATTGAAAATTTTTGCCTGTAAAATTTAATGTTAATATTTAAATGAAGGACACTCTCCCGTGAGTCAGCTCGGAGCATGTAAAGACGACTTGGTGGAACTTGGACACTTTTCAACGGATGAGTAAACAGGCCATAGCCTCTGCTCAGCAACGGTCTGTTTTGTAGACAGTTATGGATAGGAAACATTACTAGAGCTGGTAATTAAAGTAAAAACTAATACTGTCTCAGAGATGGGGAATTTTACACTGGAAAACCATTTATCATGTCTTACAGTTCCCACAACAGAATGAATTATACTATTTAGCACGTATCCATTTTTTCCTAGTAGGTTTACTAAGCTGGAATGAGGGCCACTTGCTGATTTTAATTCTTCAATCTGTTATTCACAGAGCAGGAATATAATAGGAGTTAGAAAATATTTTCTGTGTAGTGAACCGTGGAAAAAGAAAAAAAAGAGGAGAAGGCGAGAAATAGCTGCTACCCAGCGCTTGAATAGGGCAGGATGTAGATTTATTTAGACGCTGAGCTCAGACTTCAATAGCTTTTACACATACGTGTAGTTTTAAAGAAGATAACATGATTTGCAAGAGTACTTTATAAATGCAAGAAACCTATCTGATGCTGGCAACTCGTGGCTGGAGAGCTGCCATTGCTACTGGCCATCTCAGCTTTAGAAATATCTAATTGCTTTGAAGGGTTGCAGCACAATGCAATCAAAACACCAACAGGATTCAAATGTCAAGGTCACCAAAGAGACTGAGGTGTTTATACTTCTTAATAGAGAAAAGAGAATTTTGTGGCTATTTAATTAAAGAATCAATGTTTTTTAAGGGGAAATCTGCTATTAGCCAACAGGAACGGCTATGTTTTGTATATTGAGCACTGACAGCCCCATAAACCTAAAATAAGAACAAAAAAAAACATTTAAAAAATTGCTCAAACTATGTAGCTTGCTCCTTCTCTTCTTCCACACTTTGCAACTATCAGGGGGCTGACTGGCAAATAGAGGCTGCTCACCTGTTGCTCTCTGCTGCTAGAAGACGATTAAAGAAGAATTAGTTCATTTTGGTTATTTTTTTTAAAAAAAATGTTTTAATGAAATTTGCACTACACTAATTATAGCGAACTAAGATTCTCTGCCAATGCTTGCTGTTCATATTTTGGCAGACTAGGGAACTAACTAGCAAATCGTAAAACAGTCATGAATCGTCTACTTATACGTCCAACCATTTGATCGCCCAGACCACTAAGTTGTCTGTCTTTATACCCCATTCTTGTCCAAAAAATTGTCCAAGCCTAGAATGCCTAGAAAAAGACCTTTTAGAGTGGGGCACTGCTGTGAACTTCACAAAAAGGGTGTCACATAAACATCTCACCACAACGCTCTTATACATCATGGTGAGCTCCCCAAAATACCCCCTAAATTTACTATACCCACCTGTCTACCACCCCAATAGCCCTTATGGCTGCAGATGCCACCTATATGACAGTACAGTAGAGTTTGGGGGATTTTTGTTGGGCTTATATTTTCCACCATGAATGCAGTGGTTAGAGGTTGGGAATTACAGGCCAATTAATCTGATTTTGGTAGTGAGTAAACGTATGGACATGCTTCTTAAGCGAAGGATAGTAAGATTTCTAGAATCGAATGGATTGCAGGACCCAAGGCAGAATGGTTTTATGAGAGGTAGGTCTTGTCAGCCAAATCTGATTGATTTCTTTGAATGGGTGATCAAACAGTTGGATATGGGAGGGGATATGGCATACTTGGACTTTAGCAATGCCTTTGACACAGTGCCACATAGGTGATTGAAAAATAAACTGAGTGCCTTTAGTAGGGTCCTAAAGTAACGAACTGGATTAAAAGCTGGTTAAGTGGAAAGAGACAAAGGATAGTTGTAAATGGAATTTGCTCAGAGGAAAAGGATGTTGTTAGCGGAGTCCTACAGGGATCATTCTTTGTGCCAGATCTTTTTAACATCTTTGTGAGTGATATTGAGGAAGGCCTGTCAGGCAAAATTTGTCTTTTTGTGGATGATACCAAGCTCTGTAATAGGATAGATATCCTGGAGGCTGTGGATAACATGAGACAAGGCCTAGCACAGCTTGAAGAATGGTCCAGCAATTGGCAACTAAGATTTAATACTAAAAAAATGTAGGGTCATGCACTTGAGCTGCAAAAATCTACTAGATTATCTGACTCTCTATGACCATGTCTCCCCAGCATTAGCAGCAACTCATTGGTTACCTATTGGAAGTTGTTGCACCTTCAAGGCCCTGGAATTTTGGTCTTTAAATTCTTCTACAACCTGGTTCTGGCTTACATGCTAAGGAGAGTATCAATGTATGTCCCCAGACAATTAGGATGACTACAAAGCAAAACGCAGGGTATATACCTCCAGGATGATCTCTCTACCTAGAAAAGGCCTGTAGGCAAGTCTATACTCATTTTGTGCCTAAACTATGGAACCAAAACCCATCATCTATTCAATCGTTAGAAGGGCTGCTGAACTTTAGAAAAGCTGTAAAAACCTATCTTTTCAGTTAAATGGTCAGAAATTGATTCTCACCCTTGAGCTACCATTCAAATGAGATTTCCAATAAGTCTGAAACTATGTACACTTCTCCCTCCATATTCGCGGTTTCAGCAATCATGGTTTTGATTATTCACAGTTAGCTGGCTGGCTCCTTCCCCCAAATTATATCAGTTTGCATAGATAAATCGCTGATTCCAAACATTTACAGAGAAAATCGCTGATTCCCAGCACTTTCTTCACCATGCTTTGCCTCTCCTTCAGGAACAGGCCAGGTCTCCCACATGTTATTCACGGTTTCACCATATTCACGATAGTTTTTAATAGTAAACAGCGAATAACAAATGAAAAAGTTATTCGCAATTTTTCTGTATTTGCAGTTCTGTTAATCCCCTATCACAGCGAATACGGAAGGAGAAGTGTATTCCAATTTCATCGTGGATAAAATATGTATTGTCTAGCACGTCATGCTGTGTATGTAAAACTATAACCCGTTCTAGGCTCTTTTGAGATGACAGGCTAAAAAAATGAATACATACATTATAAATAAATAAAATCTAGGAGAATGGTACAGTATAGGAGGCACAGTACTTCTGTGTGCAAAAGAAGATGTGTCTTATGATCTCAGGGAGGCAAAACAGGTAGAAAAAAGTGACAATCAAAGCCAGTAAGATGCTTGGGTGCATAAGGAGAGGAATGGCCAGTAGAAAAAGAAAGGTGATAGTGTCATTGTATAGGTCCCGGTAAGGCCCCAATTAGAATACTGTGAGCAATTCTGGAGACCACACCTTAAAAACAAGATATAAATAGGATGGAATCAGTACAGATGGCTGCTTCAAAACTGGTTAGTGGTCTTTGTCATAAATTGTATGAGGACAGACTTATAGACCTTAATATATGGGGAATGTGTGGCACAGTGGTTAAAGCTACAGCCTCAGCATCCTGAGGTTGTGGGTTCAAACCTACGCTGCTCCTTGTGACCCTGGGCAAGTCACTTAATCTCCCCATTGCCCCAAGTACATTATTAGATAGATTGTGAGCTTGCCAGGACAGACAAGGAAAAATGTTTGAGTACCTGAATAAATTCATGTAAATCGTTCTGAGCTCCCCTGGGAGAATGGAATAGAAAATTGAATAAATAAAAATAAAATAAATACAGTGGTACCTTGGATTACGAGCATAATCCGTTCCAGGAGCATGCTCGTAATCCAAAATGCTCTTTTATCAAAGCGAGTTTCCCCATAGGAAATAATGGAAACTCGCTTTGATACGTTCCCCCCCCCCCAAAGCCAGGACGCTGCTCCCCCCCCCCGCTCACAAAGTTCCCCCCCCCGCGTGATCCGGCACCCCCCCCCGTGAGAACAGGCACCCCCCCGCCCGACCAACTTTAATTCACCCACCCCCCCGGTCTGGCACCGGCATGAGAACCGCTCCCCCCCCCCCGCTCGCAAAGGCCCCCCCCTGCTCGAATCGGCACACCCCCCCCCGCGAGAACAGGAACCCCCCGCCCGACCAACTTTATCTCACCCCCCTTTGGCACCGGCACGCAGCCCACAAGTGCCGGTACCGCTTCAAGATCTTCTTCCTTGTCTCTGCCGGCTTTGAGCATGCATCTGCGTGCCGGTGCCAAAGGGGGGGGTGAGTTAAAGTTGGTCGGGCAGGGGGTTCCTGTTCTCGCGGGGGGGATGCCGATTCGAGCGGGGGGGAGCGATGCCGGTTATCGGGGGGTGCTCGTAAATCGAGTCAACACTCGGTTTGCAAGACACGTTTTGCGAGAATGTTTTGCTCGTCTTGCAAAACACTCGCAAACTGGGTTACTCGCAAACCGAGGTTTGACTGTACTCTGGATGAAAGATGGGAGAGAAGGGATATGACAGAGACATTTAAATATCTCCATGGCATTAATGTACAGGAGGTAAGTCTTTTTTAAATGAAGGAAGGAGAGGGCATAGGACGAAGTTAAGAGGTAACAGGCTCAGAAGTAATCTAAGGAAATACTTCTTTACAGAAAGGGTGGTGGATGCATGGAATAGTCTCCAAGTAGAGGTGGTGGAGATGAAGACTGTGTCTGAATTCAAGAAAGTGTGAGACAGGCAAGTGGAATCTCTTAGGAAGAGGTAGAAATAGTGAATTATGCAGATGGGACATTTGGTCTTTATCTACTGTCATGTCTCTATGTTTCTCTGTTTACTCTAATTTTACACTCTCTCTCACTATTCTTTTTATATTTTTCAGCTACCTATCAAATTCTAACTCCTATTCTCAACTATTAGCTCTCCCATCCCTTATCTCACTCTTTATCCAACCATCCATTCCCTTTCATTTTTAATCTACTACCCCTTACAATCACTATCCTCCTCTCATTCCTCCCTTTCTCCCAGTCTCTTCTACAAGGTTCCACCATTTCAAGCCTCTTCTCCTCCATCCTTCTAGATCAGCACCTGCTCCCTCTTTCTCCTCTCCCTTATCTCTTTCTCTCATGCATACACCCTGGGTCAAACAGCTCTCCTCTGTCCCCTCCACTATCATGTCTAACATGTCCCCCCTGATACTGCATCTCTCCCTCTCTTGTCCCTCTCCCCATGCAACATTTCTTCCTCTTTTGTCCCTTTCCACATGCAACATCTCTCTATCTCTTGCCTCTCCCTCCATGCAACATCTGTCTCTTGCCAATTATCTCTCTTCCCTTCCTCCCTCCCACTGTCCAGCCTTTCCTTAGCATCCTCAGTCTTGAATCCCTCCCATCTCTGTGATGTCTACCTCAATGAGTTTCTCCACCCAGCAATGATACATACCTGACAGCCAACATGGGGAGAAGCTCCACAGCTCTGCCTCTCCCTCCCTCCTGATAAAAGCTTCTTTTTTCAAAGCGGAAGTGGCAGCAATTTCAACTTGCTGCCTATAGTTAATCTGGAATCCTTCTCTTTGCCGCATTCTGCCCCTCACAAACACAGCTTCCTATTTCCGCCTAGGTGGAACGCAGCAGAGAGAAGGCTTCTATGTCAGCTGCAGAAAGCTAGTAGAAATTTCTGCTGCTTTGAAAAAAATAAGATATACTGGGAGAGAGGGAGATGCAAGGTCATAGAGCTTCTCCCCATGCCGGCAGTCAGGTGTGCACTGTTGCTAGGTGGGTCTGAGCCCAAACTGTGTGGGACCAGACCCACCCATAGCTATGCCCCTGTTTTCCACAGGGTAGATTCTTTCATAAGACAGAAACATACTGGCTACCTCAGGTAAGTCACAGAAAATCCATATCTAACACTGGTGTCATTGGTTAAAGACCTTCAAGCACTGCAGCAAGCCCAGAAGGGAGACATGTAGTGACAAGGCTCATACTTAGTTGGTATGACCTTGCTGCCAAAAAACTGGGATAGCGAGGTTTCAAAAGGTCCTTTAAATCAATCACCTAAAGAACTTCATGTACAGAAATGCAAAAACAGATTTATGGGGGAAGAGGGGGGATTCATTTTATAAAAACATTTTCCTTACATAAACTTGTGTTAAACACAGAAAATTGTATGTGCTCCAACAGGCATTCCTGTGGACAAAGTTTGGGCAAGCAGGGGCAGAGATGTGATTTATGCGCGAGTTTTATAAAAATGCAAGTAAATGTATATATTTTCAAATGCTTCAGAGCATTACTGCAGTATTGTCTTCTAACCAGACCAAATTCTACCAATAAAATCAACCAACAATGCTACCGTAGCACCTGGTCCTGCTCAAATGGGATTATGAACAGTAACACTCTCTAATGTATACTGCCCAAAAATATGGAGACCAATGTATTTAAAAGGTGTATAAAGGTCCTCAGAAATTTCATGGATCATTTCTACCACAGCTTTGTACAGCCACATGTTTTACTAATATATAGTTTTTTATATGGACCAAAAAAAAAAAAAGATATAACTAAACAAGATGAACAACAAGTAATATGATGTCTCCATTGATAAAATCTGCTCTCCAAGGGATTTGTCGCAAAGTGTAAAGTGCCCACATATTTCCACCTTTTTATTGTCAAAGAATTCAGCAAGATAAGGAACTCTTAAACTGCGCTATCTTCAAAACTTTTCTTTGCAATTGCAGTGATGACCTCTAGCAGTAATACCATAAGACTATTGCTAGACGTCATCACCGCTATGCTGGAACTTTGAGCTGGATGGGACAGGTGTAGAGGGGGATTGCTCTTGCTCCAGTCACACTAGACACCAGGGATCACCTTAGGGTAAAACCTGGGGTGAAGAAGGGTCCAGAAAATGCAGGGGCTTGAATTTGAGGGATGTATGGGGGGATTTGGATCAATGTGGGGGAGAGGGAGTCATGGAGGTGGAATTGAGATGATTGGGGGAGAATTAGATCAGCAACCCAGAAATTATGTAGTTGCTCAATGATATGTCAAGCTGGCACCCGCATAGTTGAGTGGCAAAAGACAGATCAGCCCTTTCTGCTGACCTATTAGGCCGTTTCACTATACAGGCAGCAGCACTGACTATAGCCTCTGATGGCATGAGTAGCAGTTCCTCATCAACTCCGCCCCCAACCACCCCAGCATTGCTCAGAATTGGGACATTTATTCCAAGACAATATTCAGTGGCACTATCTAGCTATGGGCTGTTTAATATAGGTTGCTGGTCCGCTCAGTGAAGTTTAAGCAAAAGGAGATAGTGGATACTACAGATGGGCAGAATGGATGAGCCGTTTGGCCTTTAGCTGCCATCATGTTTCTATGAATATTGACTCCTTTGAAATTAAATTTTCATACACAGCAAACAATGATTACATGCTGTAGTTTACTATTTGTAAAGGTAAAAACCTGCACTTTGTTTCATGTACAGTCTTTTTGGAAAATTAATGTCCCAAAATTCAGATATGTTGGTGTCTTAATAGGATGTATTCAGGAAGTTTCATTCACATAAAACTTCATTAGCCCTAGTCAATTTAAAAGAAGTAAAAATTAAAAATTAAAAAAATTCCTAACTTCAAAATTGGGTACAAAGACTGTTTGAAAATGTACTCTATGCTTTGCAAGACACAAATGAACCATGAAACTAAGAAAATAAAATAAATACATATGCATCTATAGTTAACAGAACACATATGTGTATATATACTCATTTAATCCTCCATTGTCCCAGGTACAAAATAAGTACCTCAACCTATCACTCTCCACCACAACTGTGCCAGGCGCCTTCAAACATGCCGTTGTTACTTCTCAAAAAACCCTAGCTAGACCCTACCTGCCTTTCCAACAATCGTCCTCTCTCCCTCCTCCCTTTCTTATTCAAGCTACTTGAACGTGCTATTCATTGCTATTGTCTTGACTTTCTTTCATCTCAAGCTATCCTTGACCCACTTCAATTGGGCATTCCAACTGCCGCTATCTATGGGAGAGGGGGGTTGCCAGCTAGGAGGGACTGGGCATCCCTCCTGCCGTGATCTACCAGGGGGGGGTTGCCAGACAGAGGGGGACTGGGCAATCCATCCTGCCACACTCGTTAGGGAGTTGGATGCCGGGCAGGAGGGATTGGGCATCCCTCCTGCTGGTAGTCTTCACAGGATGGGAATGTGTTGCCGCTACACTTATCGCGACAGGGAGATCCCTTGCCGCAATAAAAAACAAAATTTTACACTACTATAATTACAAAGAAAAACGATAGCTTAAATCCAGCTCAAGTCCTCAAGTAGGATCCCAAATATACATAACAGCAGATATAAGTTAGCAGAGATAAGGGCATCTATCTTTCATTGAGCATTCTCCAGTCTCAACAGCGACAGAAATGTTGGCAGTTGTGAGGGCTCAAAGAAATACATTTACATGGATAACGAAGAAGGAATGTAGTCCCCAAAGCTAAGACACCAGGTTTAAACAGTAGAAATTATTTCCTACACCTCTGTGTGTCCCGTGCCAAATCTGGAAACATTTGAACTTTAAGTCCCAAAAATTATTTTTGCTTATTTTTAAAAACCAATCGTGAAAGCCAGGTCTAATCTAGCGTAACAGCAACTGAGAGAAGTAAAGTAGAAGGAGTAGCTACTTCCCAAGACCGGGCGTCCTATACAGAATCCAGGCTTAAATGTTCTGCTATGGTTTTTGTCAAATGCTGTGTCATGCAGGAACCTAATTCTATTTTTCCTATAGAATTCATTATTCACTATATGTGGTTTTGAGGTGCAAAATGTACTGCTGGAACTTAACCTCTATTTTCCCATAGGCACAACATTTTGCCATTCACGATTTCAAGTTCACAGACTTTTCCAGGAGCCATACTACCGCAAATAATGAGAATGGACTGTCACCTACTTTGTTCAATATTTACCTTGCTTCACTTGGGAATCTATTGTATAGTTTGAAAGTGAAGTTTTACATAAATGATGATGATATTACCATAGTTATTCCATTTACTTCTTTGACTGCTGAGACAATAGATCAAATATCATTTATTCTAAATCAGATTGAACAATGGATGATAGTTTTTAAATTAAAACTTAGGGTTCCTTTTACTGAGGTGCGCTAACGTTTTTAGCGCATGCAGGAAATTACTGCGCGCTACACCGTGCACTATGCTTCTAGAACTAACGCCAGCTCAATGTTGGCGTTAAGGTCTAGCGTGTGCGGCAATTCATCACGCACTATTCCGTGCATTAAAGCCCTAATGCACCTTTGTAAAAGGAGACCTTAATTCAGAAAAAAACAAATTTTTTTCTCGCCAGTCCGAATGACAACATTAAAGACACACTGATACATCTTAGTGGTCATGACTATCCTAAAGACTATTTCATCAAAATCTTAGGAGTGACACTAGATCGTCACTTAACTTTGGAGAAATATATCAACTTATTAGTTAAAAAATGTTTTATGGTATTATGGAAACTTCGAACTACACTTCTCCTTCCGTATTTGCTATGATAGGGGATTAACAGAACGGCAAATAGAAAAAAACCGTGAATAACTTTTTCATATGTTATTCACTGTTTTCTATTAAAAACCTTCATGAATATGGTGAAACCTCAAATAGCATGGTGGGAGACCTGGCCTGTTCCTGAAGGAGAGGCAAAACACAGTGAGGAAAGTGTTGGGAATCAGCAATTTTCTCTGTAAATGCTTGGAATCAGCAATTTCTCTATGCTAACTGATGGAATTTGGGGGGAGGAGCTAGAATATGTATGTGTGTGTGTATTTCTTTCTTTCTCTCTCTCTCTCTCCTTAGCCTGTTTCTGTATTTCTTTCTTTCTGTCTTTCTTTTTCCTCGGCGGTCCACCACCACCCCTTGCCTGCTCCCCCTGTACATTCTCCCTTCCTTTTTCTTCTCCTGTGTCCACCCCCACCCCTTCACTGGTCCCCTTATCCAGCAGCAGCCCTTCTCCCTTTGTTTTAACTCCCCCCCTGTCCAGCATCACCTCTTTATTGCTCCCCCTGTTCAGCAGTAGGCCTCCCTTCCTTTTTTTGCCCCCCCCCGGTCCATCAGCACCTCTTCCCCTGTCCAGCAGTACCTCTTTTCTGTTCCCCCTGTCCAGCAGTAGGCCTCCCTTCCTTTCCCCCCCCGTCCATCAGCACCTCTTCCCATGTCCAGCAGCAACCCTTACCTCCACCGACATCTGCCTAAAGCCGCCGCGGCCTGAAGACACCGACAGCCTTTGCAGCCTGCTCCCACTCCTTCCTCGCCGTTCGTCTCCCCCCCCTCCGGGAAGCTTCATTTCAGCCTCCTGTCTGCGGGCCGGCCGCCCACACCACAGCTCCTCCCTTGATCCCTGCCTGGTGTGGTTCGAGAGAGGAGCCGCGGCGGGTGGGTGAGGAGATCCTGGCAGGTGCGCCTGTGCCCCCCCTCCCCCTCCAAATCAGCGGCAGACTGCAAACTGCCAAATGCTCCACAGTCACGCGCCTTCAGCCACCGCGCGCACGCGCCTCCAGCCCCCGCATGCGCCCTGAGGTTTAGAATGTTGCCACAGAAGCACACCTCAGGGCGCCAGCGCTCACGAATTTTCAAGAGCACATGCGCCTCTAGCATTTTATTATTATTGATTACCTGTATAATATATAAACTGCTTTGAATGTGTAACCACAAAAAGGCGGTATACAAGTCCCATCCCCTTTCCCTCCTAAACAGTTCAACTGTCATGGCACATGGAACAAACTCTGAAGCTAAACTTTACTTTAAAACGTGCTTAATTGTATAATAGCTGCTGAAAAAGAAGAGACGCTATGTACATCTGCAAATACTAACAGGCATATATAGTTTTGAAAGGATTGTTTTTAAGTATTTGTTTCCATAGTGATTTTTAGGGAGGAGGGAAGAACAGCAATCAAGTAGCAATAAGTGGAGTGACATTGAAGATTTATTGGTTTCCTTCTTCATACTGGCTCATGCAACGTCAAACATATCCCACTTGTCGATACTGACACAGAGCCAAACAGAAGGAAGATAGCTCTTTTCATTCTTGTCAGACCATGCACTGATGGGGAACCTCTGACAGATACCAAGAGGGGACAGCAGAGAAGAGCAGCAGCAAAGAGAAAGAAAAAAAACCAAAACAAAACACTAGTGCATTTGAAAGGCCTAAGGCTTCTTACAGAAACAGCAAATAAGCAGTGGACAAAGCCTTATGAAAAAGTCTCTTGCCTCACAGCAAAGAAAAGGCTAACAAGGAACGCTTCAAAAATCAAAGCTAACTGATCATTGCTTATCTACTCTGGAATAATACCTTCAAGATAAACCTTCTCAACAACTTGTGACCAAAGTGCTGTTACAACATTAATTGTCCATGAAAGCTGACCTGCAGCAAAGCAGCAGAGTTCAGTTTCGATAGGCCCAGCTCAAGAGTACAAAGCTGATTGCACTTGACAGGAGACATCCAGGCATCAAAAATCTTTACAAATGCCTGGCATGACTTTGAACAGTGGAAAAAGGCACAATATTCATTTTTTTTCAGCAGTATTGCTCTAGTACTGTAAGTTAAATCAAATCCTTTTACTATTTAGTGCATACAATGTATTTTGAACAACTATCTGTTCAATATTCAGCAGTATTTAACCAGCCCGGAATGGTTCCTGGCCAGTTAAATAGTGTTTGGCTGGCTATGAACTATATATTCAGCAGGAGACTGGCCAGGTTTAGTGGCCGAATCAACCCAAGCAAATAGCTGATCTATCTTTGGTCATTATAACTTAACTGGCCAGTGCTTAAAATTGACTTAGCAGGCTAAGTTTGAGCCAGCAAAAATTAGACCGGATATTCACCTGAAACCAGGGTTGCCAGATTTTACAACTGTAAAATCCAGATACCCTAAACCCGCCCCCAGGTCTACCCATCTCCACCCCAGTCCCATCTTAGCTCCACCCCCACCGCTGCCTGCTTTGGTCGGGCAGGAGGCAATCTGTACATGCGTGAATTACCTCCTGCCCAACGCGATTGAGAGGAGGCTTTTCAAAACCTAGACAAAGTGCCAGATTTTGAAAAGCCGTCCAGACTCCTGGACATGTCCTCAAAAGAAGGGCATGTCCAGGGAAATCCAGATGTCTGGTAACCCTACCTGAAACATCCCAGCCTCCCTCCCATGGCCTAAATATCGGCCCTATATATTTATATAGATATAGATAAATATAATATATATATATATTATATACACACACACACAGATAAAACATATATATTATATACACACACACAGATAAAACACATACACCCATGTCTGTATATGCAGGTATTACACCTAATATTTGTATCTCTACCTATAGCTATGTAGCATTTAAGCATTTTATCTATCTATATATATCTTTCTATTCAGTTTCTAGCGTGGGGAGCCACGCTGAATGGCCCGCGCAGCTCCCGACACTCATAGGAACTCAATGAGCATCAGGAGCAGCGCAGGCCATTCTGTGCTGCTCTCTGCGCTAAAAACTGCTAGTGCAGTTTCGTAGAAGAGGGTGTAAGAGACTTCAACTCATCCAGTACACCACCGTCAGATTGATATTCAATCTCAAGAGATTCAATCACGTCTTAGGCTATTACCAGAAACTTCACTGGTTGCAAATTGAATCAAGGATAATATTTAAATTTGGGTGCTTTTGTTACAAAGCTCTACATGGTTTAATTCCAGCTTATATCTTTGAGCGTTTCCTCTTTGCAAATGGTAGACACCTTGTTCGAGAAATTAGATTCTTTGATTTTCCTGCTGTAAGGGGTTGCCGATATAAAAGATTTTTCAGGCAAAGTTTGGCTTACTAAGCTGCCCTTTGGGATAAGAGCTTCGGTAAGTTGATCTCCAGTTCCTATTCTTACTTTAACTTCAGGACATTATTAAAACCCCATCTTTTAAAGAATAATTTTTAGTAACTCTATTGCTATATGTCCTCTTTTTTCTCTTTGAATTCCTTTATAGTATTGTCATTTCACTGCATATGCGCAGTTCTCTTTATTGTAAACTGCGCTGAGCTGTGAGGTTATAGCAGTATATTAGATTATTGTTATGTTTCTTGTCTCAAGTTTTTTCTTCCTAGCACACAAAGGTTATAGTGTTTACATAGCTTCCAGGGAGTGAGACATCCCACCTTATCATGCAAGTTTATATCTAGTTTTCATTTAAGAAAGGCTGCCTTTGTAAGAGAGACATTGAGAAATAGTTCTATTTATTTGCTGGCTACTACGCTGATATAGCATAGGATTGATCTCATCCAATTACTAAAAGGAGGTCATTTCTAGTTTTTCATGTTTGCATGTTATAAGCTTGCCTTGATCCTTGCTCTCCATCTCTGGATATTATAAGTGGCAGAAGCCTTATTTATCCAAGCTCAAAAACAGTGAATGCCTCACAGATACATTGCTCCTTTTTTCATGTTCTTAGGACTGCTGCCATTAGATAACTTTTAAAAAAGTGAAATCTGGAGTGAAGGGATCGTATCTACCATCATCCGGAATCTGGTTTACAATTTTGGGCAAAATTAATTTAGAAGATTATAGATCATACCTAAGAGTGAGCCCCATTTTAATTGTATAATAAAGGATATTACAGACTAGATATTTCTAGATTATAATGCCTATAGGCCGTGATATTTTAAAGATCTTTCCTACAGGCAATAATGCAAAAAAAAAAAAAAAAAGAAGCAAAAACCACATAATTGTCTGAGGTTTTCTCCATAAACTGTAATATGCTGTGGGTACTGGGTTACCGGTATTACAGCGTGAGACTCAAAACAAAATTGTCTTAATTTATCCCAGTTTAGTTACCTATAGAATCCATAAACACATATTTCTGTGGAACAGTCCAGTGGTCCCATTCACAAATCCTATATACTGCAGACTGTGGGGCATATTTTTTAGAGCAACCGCCATTAAAACATGTTATTTCATTGTTAACTCTAGCTGGTTGTAATGAGGTCTCACTGCATAAAATGGAATTTGTGCAAGAATAGTATATGTTAGAGGTAAAATACCATCTTAATTATAGCCCATATTGATATCTACCCCTCTGAATATGTATTTTTATAAGTAAAGCATCAAAGCAAATATTTTAACCTTATTTTCAAAACTAAGACTAATTGAACTCGTATTTGTTTCCCATAAATGGTCAAGCTATGCACAATGTATCAATTTAGAAAAAAATCATTGAAAAACACAGACAACCTAGGCAGACAAAGGGCATAAATGCCTCTTCTGGGAAACATTACGATCTATACACTTTTAACTTATTTCCCTTTATTACCAATAGCTGCAAGTGTTCATAAACCTCTTCAGAATGAACCTATGTTGGGAAAACATTTGACACTATACATCACTGAATTTATAATCATTAAGGGCATTTTATAGAGAAAGAAAAAAAAGGGGAATACATCTATAAAGGCTAGATAGACTAATAATAATTTTTCATCAAAGGTCAAAGTTAGTAATGTTCTCTGAAGGATAGCTAAACACAGTAACCAGTGTAACGGTTAATCCCCATTATTATATATAATCAATGTTGAGGAAATACACAACTAAAGCAGTGATAGAAAAACTAAAGTAGCAGCAAGTCTGACCACAAATGAGCTGAGTATAGATTTAAGGAGCTACCAGGGCTTTGTGAAGCGATATACATTTTACATGTGATAGCTGTAGAATAAAGAGCAGAACCAATTTCTCTTCTCCAGGTAGACACACAAACACACATTCACATATCGCAAGTGTCAGAACGCATGGGGCAAGCCATTTGTCTTCTTACTGGTTTAAAAAAAGGATGGGCAAATCAGACATTTTCATATTGATTTGGAAAGTAATGCTATCTCTGTTTTCTGCAACATTCAAACTAGCAGAGCTATTATAAAGAGACGGTGGTAAAGCATCAAAAGTGTGTATGTACTGCTTCAGTAAAACCTAGAACAACCCGATCATCAATAAAATTTCAAAGCTACGTCAAGAAAATGTGTTTTTGAATTGTTTTATCTTCAGATCTTTTTGTAGTAGAGTTGGTAATAGATATTCATAGCAGTCTGTTTTCAGAAAGTTTTTCCTTTCTTTCATGTTTTGTATCAGAGGGGCGTCGTGCATTTGCCCAGCCAACCTTGGCAAGGGCATGTGCGAAAGGAACTCAGGAAAACAAGGTGTTTTTAAGCAAGAATAGGCCATGTTGCCTATATCATTTGAGTTCAGAATATATCTAAAAACATTGGTGACTGTCTCATACAGGGCAGTAAAACATTTCTGAAAATGTGCATAAAGATAGCTGGCAATAAACAAGACCAAATATCTGGAAAAACAATGCAGAAACAAAAACTTAGAACTTCAGCAATTTGGCCCATTATGATAGTGCCATCAGCCAGAATTCATGCTTACATTGAGGCGTTCAAAATTTGTTTGCAGAATTTTCATACATAGAAACAAATCACCAGCAAATCTGCAGAAATGCTGGTATGCCTTGCCTGATCAACATGTGAAGCTCAACTGTGTTGCAAATTTAGCCATCTGCAGCAAAGGTCCACACATAGGCAATTATATATAAAAGTGTATGTAAATCAAAAACTTATGAGCTGCTGCAATTCAAAATCATGCAAAGTGCATCATTGTTAAAATCTGCAAAGAAGGCTTCATAAGCCTTTGCAAAAACAAAATATATATACTGTATTTATATAAATACACACACTCCTCTCCCTGAGAAACTTCCACTTTCCTGTGCCACACTTTCTTCTGCATGAAACATGTAACAGAGTGGAATCCTTAAAGATGGAAATTCCAAGTGTAAAGGGAAGGAGTATATTGGTAGGCTAGACAGAATGAACAGACAGAAGAAGACATACATACAGAAATTAGGAAAGCTGGCAAACTTGGGCAAAGCTATAATGGGTGATTTCAATTACCCTAAGATTTATTAGAGCAGGCATGTTCAACAGGTAGATCGGGATCTACCCTTAGATCGCGGAGGGGTCAGAGGTAGCTCGCCAACCCCACTTGGCTCCATCTCTCCAGCAGCTCTCCCCGTCGCTAGGAGAGAGCTCGTACCGGCAGGTCATCTGACGAGGGCTTGCCGCCACTGCTGATCCTTTGCCTGTCTTTTTTCCCTGCCTGTGGGAATCTTGCCTGCGGGTGTATTGGGGACACTTGTTGTTTTCATGCCAATAGTTTGTGGGTACCCCAGGGGGCCGCCACCCGCGCCCCACTATGATACGCCACAGGCCCAGCATCATACCTAGTCTCCTGTAGGTAGATTTATGGATGCCTCTCAGAATCACCCATTCCTGCCCACACCCCAACACCCCTTAGAAGTGTGTTATATACCGGGCGATATCCATTTGCGAGGGCTTTACCTGAATACACTTACCGTATTAGTTGTGTTGTGTGCTGGTCGTTGGTCGCTTTATAGTTCACTTTCATTAAACTTTTTCAGGCAGACACAACAAAGTGTCAAGAATTTGGGGATTTTGGCGGGCTTTTCCAATTCTGTTCAAACTTGCCTATGCCTTTCCTTTGAATTGGTTCAAACCACTGTGACTTTTACTTGCCTCTGCAATTTTATTTTGCCTAGCCTTTGCATTGATTCTACACTGCAATTTTATTTTGCTTTGCCTTTGCGTTGATTCTTCACTGTGTGAGAATTTATTAAATCGCGTGTGGTGGTATTTGAACTTGTTTGGTGGTATTTGATTTTATCTGGTTTGCTGGACAGATGTTTGAGTTTTTTGATGATTGTTTGGTGGAATTTGATTATTGGTGCCAGTATGATGAATTCTTATTTTTACTTTTAGAACTGCATGTGTGGTTTTGGCATCTCCAGTCCTTGTATTGCACATTATCTAGAGGTCTTCAGTTCCTGTTGATCTTTAATACTTTGGGACAGTGACAGTTTGGGACCAAATTCAGCCAGTGTTTAAACTAACCTAGCAGATTTGGCCTTCTTACATCCAGCCACCCCAGAATAACGAAGATGAGTGTTCCAAAGAAGAGCAAAACCTACCACTTTCATGGTGAATGGGATATGGACTACTTCTTCATCATGGTGAAAGACAAGTGTTGTTGTCTAATTTGTAACGCCCCAGTATCAAGGTCAGCAGCCTGATTGCAAAGAAATGCAAACCTTTCACTGAAGGGGAATTTGTAAAAGATTGTTTTCTTGAAGCAGCTGACAATCTTTTTGAAGGATTTAAAAATAAGAAAGCGATCATAGCCGCTATTCAAGATGTACAACTGTCAAGAAACACCATTGTGCGGTGAATAGAAAAGATGTGTGGAGACACAATTGAACAATTGTTAGAGGATGCTTCAAATTGTGCTTCAAAGAGTGCTTTCTCACTCCAACTGGATGAATCTACAGACATAAGAGACAGCCCAGTTACTAGTCTTTATCCGGATGGTTTTTGAAGACTTCAGTATTAAAGAAGAACTACTTGGAATGATTTCTTTAAAAGGGAGAACTACCGGTCAGGAAATATTCAGTTCTTTCCATTCTTTTGTGACAAAGTGTAATCTTCCATTGCATAGACTTGTTTCCATCACTACTGATTAACGGTTTCATAGCCCTCTGTAGACAGCATGTTGACTTCCCAGATATCTTTTCTTACCACTTCATCATTCACCAGCAAGTTTTGGCAAACAAGAGACTCGATACAAAAGCTGTCATGGACATCACTTTCAAAATTGTAAATTCAGTTCGTGGAAGATCAGTTCAAAGACGGCTTTTCAATCTTACTCTTGATGAAGGGGCAGCGGAAATCATTCACACAGATGTAAGGTGGCTAAGTAGGCACAAATTTCTGCAAAGATTTTGTGATTTTCTGAATGAAATAAGAAGTTTTTGGAAGGAGAGGGGAGATGACCAAGCAGAGTTGGAAGATGAGTGGTTATGTGATCTGGCATTTCTCACTGACTTTACAGGCAAACTAAGTGATATAAACCTTGAACTACAAGGTAAAAACAAATGCATTGGTGAGATGATGAGTACAGTTTCATCCTACAAGAGCAAATTTGAGCTAATGATGACTGACCTTGCAACTTTCAAACAACACTTTTGATCATTTTCCTAATACGCAGGACCATCTGGGATAACATTCAAATTTTGTTTTTCAGAACGAGAAGTATGTGACAGAAATCTGTTCTGTTATCCAGGAATTCAAATTGGAACATTTGTGGAGCATTCAAAGTAGATGTGGACATTAAAGAAACTGCAGCTGCTATCCATAAAAATTATTCACTGAACAAGCCATCTCTTGAAAAAAAATATTAACCCTTAAAAATGAGCAAGAATCGTTTTCGAAGCTAGTGCCTAGAGACAAATTTCCCAACTTGAGAAGATGCAGAGAAGCTGTACACTCCTGTTTCGGTTCAACTTATTTGTGTCAATCTGCATTTTCCCATCTGAAAATGACAAAGAGTACACAACGTTCCAACATGACAGATGAACATCTCCAGGATTCCCTGAGACTGGCCCTCACGCAATATTCACCCAACTTCAAAAAGCTGGTGGATGAAATACAGGCTCAGACGTCTCACTAATGAGTAAGAGTGAAATATTAAAGAATGTGCAAGATCAGCCTTGATCAATACTCAATCTAAATTTAACAGAAATTACTCAATAAAAGTTAAATAAAGTTATTAAGACAGTTAAAGAAAGTTATTACTCAATAAAACTTTAAGAAAAAATGTACTTTCCATCTCCCCTCGCAATTCTTACTGGATCTTCATCTCTCTGTTTTGTTTTTGCTTAACAGCTAATCACATCCATGTAAATCAGTGGTTCCCAACCCTGTCCTGGAGGATCACCAGGCCAGTCGGGTTTTCAGGATAGCCCTAATGAATATGCATAGAGCAGATTTGCATGCCTGACACCTCCATTATATGCAGATCTCTCTCATGCATATTCATTAGAGCTATCCTGAAAACCTGACTGGCCGGCTTAGACTTAGTCGTACAGCATGTATAACCAAAAGTTATACAGGCTGGGATCGAAAGAACTTGGACGTTGTGACTTAGACATGGTCTAAGTCACAAAAACCCACCTAAAGTCACCAGATAAGCATTGCAAATACATATAACTGACCCCCACACACTACCCAGTGATCACCGACCCTCCCCACCCTCATAAAAATATTCACACCTTTAAAATTCTGCCTCCAGACCATCATCACCTGGCCACCTGGGATAGGAAAGCCTAGTCGTCCAGCACAGAGGTGGCTTAAGCCATCTTGAGGGTGGGTTAGGGACTCATGGAGAGGAGGACCCATGCCCATAAGCCCCTGTAATCACTGCATTGATAATGAAACATGTGCACTCCGCTATACACCCCCAAAACCCTTTTGTACTGGCATATAAGTGGCTCCTGCAGCCATAAGGGCTAGTGGGGTAGTAGATAAGTGTGTCTAGGGGATTCTGGAGGTGGTTTTGGGGGGCTCACCATGACCTATAAGGAGCTGTAGTGAGATGAAGACATGGCACCCATTTTGTGAAGTTCACAGCAATGCCCTGTAAGGTACCCCACTATTTAGGTGCCATGTCTGGATGTTCAGTCCATCACTTTGCAGACTCCTCCCACGTCCAACAGGGCTTGGTCTAGGCATTTTTGACTTGGACAAAAAGTTAGATGAAAATGTGGTATAAAGATGGACGATTTAGCGACTTGGACGATCAGATCTGCAGGACATATAATTAGACGATTTTCAAAGAAAAAAAATTTTGGACGTATTTTTTGAAAATGTGTCCTAGACTGTTTTTTATTTTGGACGACTTGCGAGTTGGACACAAACGGACTTAGACGCCCCTTTCAATTATGCCCCTCAGTGTGTTTTATGGTTTTTAATTTTGTGGTTAATATTATGTATTGTTAATAAGATTATAGTGTGTGTATATGAAAAATGAATAGAAGGAATTGCATTACCATTAGTACTATTGTTATGGGGTGGTGTCTGGGGCGGAGCTTGGGCGGGTCTGGGGAGGAGTTTGGTTTGGTCTGGGTGGAGCTTGGGCGGTGGTACTCGGTTGATATTTGTTAGATTTAGGGGGTAGTTGGCTTGAAAAAGTTGAGAAACGCTGGTTTAGAGGATGAAGAACAGTACAGACTAGGGGGTCGCTCAATAAAATTACATGAAAATAAAACAGGAGGATATTGTTTTCTTCACTCAAAAATAGTTAAGCTGTGGAACACTTCGCCAGAGGATGTGGTAACAGTGGTTAGCATAGCTGGGTTTAAAAGAGGTTTGGACAAATTCCTGGAGGAAATGTCTATAGTCTGCTATTGAAATAGACATGGGGAAAAGCCACTGCTTGCCCTGGGATTGGTAGCATGGAATGTTGCTACTATGTATTTAGATTTCTTCCAAGTTATTGGCCTGAAATGGCCACTGTCGGAAGCAGAATACTGGGCTAGATGGACCATTGGTGTGACCCAGTAGGTATATTTTTATGTTCTCACCACTCACTTTAGTAGGTAAACAGTAGGGAATTAACTTAAGACTTGTTTGATATACTTACATAGAATGTCGCTAAGGATCTTTTTTTTTTTTTTTACTTCATCGATGAAGAAACGTATTCAGACTTAAATGTCTGAGGACACATGACAGAGATAATCCTGTTTCAGTAGTAATTTTCTTCTTTTGTGGAATATAGTAACATGTTGATATGAGCAATAAATCAGCGTTAGCTAAACCAAGGATTTCTTTAAAGAACTTTCTTAATAAGATTTCAGGTGTTAACAAGTGAGTCCTTGGAAAATTAACTAAACGCAAATTATGACAGAGATAAAAAGAACAATAACCCAACCTGATCATCATCAGCTGGGTCTACGCTGCAGTACATAAGGAAAAACACACAGACTGAAACACTAATCTGAAATTAAAATCAATGCTATGGTCTTGTTTAAAACAGAATTATTTGTGGAATGTGATGAACACTAAAGGGATGATTCTGTCTCAGATGAGATATGTCAATTAATCTGTATTTGAAAATCAAACACACAAACTGACACCTTCTATAACAAACCCAGGTTCTTATTATGACAACTAAAAATGGTACTGATATTAAGACTTCAAATCCCAGGCTATAATGAAAATGCCAAATTAGTCTTAACCATAGTTATGCTGTGAATGCTATTTTTCTATGCCTTTCATTATTTGTTATCTAATTTTAAAGCAATATAGTTCCTTAATTGTTTTCATTGAATTATGCAAAAATTCAGATTAACAACAGTGATTAGGCAGCATAGACAGAAGAAGCAAAGCTCACTAGATAAGGAATACTTACATATAGCATAAGATTCAGGCTTCAGCTGCACCTAATTTTAAATAGCAGCACACAAGACACTTAAAGCGAGTTTCGTTATTCTTGAAATGAGAAGCAAATAAGGGAGCATCAGTGATCCACTGATCTGCCAGAAAGAAGATCCGATAGCAAACAGTGGCAAAGAAAGAACTAATTATAGCATTTATCTTGCATGTTAATCATATTCTAAAATTTTAGTGTCTAAAATAATCAGAACAAGATCAATGATTTGTGATATTGACCTTCAGATCAATGTTTCATGAATATTAATTTTTTTTTCATTGTCTGTGTGCATATCAAACATACTTAACTGAATTAGAAAGAAATGGCTTGATTGTTCTTTTCTTCTTCTTCCAACACCCTCTCTAAAGATACAATTAATATTAGGCTGTCCTTTGAGTGCTGGAAGAAGGCGATTTAGAACTAATTTTTAGCTACCTCTATTGCCAAAGAAGGCACTGGCTAGCTGTAGTTATTGCAGAATACTAGAGCCATAGTAATCATGAGAGGCAGGAAGTGAGAGAGAACTACTTGTACAGTAAAACCTTGGATTGCAAGTGTTTTGCAAGACAAGCAAAACATTTGATTAAATTTTAACTTGATATACAAGCAATGTCTTGCAATACGTGTACATACAGTATGCACACATCACAACTGATCCGATGGTTCTTCTCTCTCTGACGCTGCAGGAGTATAGTGACTGTTCTAAATGAGCAAGGTTTTGCAATACAAGAACATACAGTATTTTGTATTAAAGTTTTGGGGTCGTGGAATGAATCATCTGAGTTTCCATTATTTCCTATGGGGAAATTTACTTTGATATAAGAGTGCTTTGGATTACAAGCATGCTTCTGGAATGAATTATACTCTCAAACCAAGGTTTTTCTGTATTTATGTTTAGCACTTGATATTAGTGCTGCCCGATTCGAATCAAGTTCACCGATTCAAATCAGGTGAATCGATTCGAATCGGTTCGTTTTTGTTAAAATCCAGACTTACCGATTCAGCTGCAAGAAGAGTTCGGGATATTTCACGCCGCCGGCCGCCGGACTCTACCCATCTAATGTAACTTCCGGTTTTGCAAAACCGGAAGTTACATCAGAAGAAATGAAAAGAATGGGAGAGTCAATCGGCGAGCAAGCGGACCTCGTGCAGCAGACCTCGGCAGCAGCAAATACTATTTTTGGCTGGCTCTTTCCCTGCATTTCTTCTCTCTTCCCCACGATTTAATATCCAGTCCAGTAAGTAAATGAATCGAAATGGGGGCTGGTGAGTCTTGGGGGCTGGGGATAGAAGCTGAAATCAGCAGGGGGGCTGGGGATGGAAGCTGAAATCGGCAGGGGGGCTGGGGATAGAAACTGAAATTGGCAGGGGGGCTGGGGATAGAAGCTGAAATCGGCAGAGGGGCTGGGGATGGAAGCTGAAATAGGCAGGGGGGCTGGTGAGTCTGGGGATGGAAGCTGGGAATCGGCTGGGGGGGCTGGTGAGTCTAGGGGGCTGGGGATGGAAGCTGGGAATTTTTGATATGATATTGCCTTGGTTAAATAAAATGTTTAAACTTAAAAAGCTGTGTCATTAACAGTGAATCGAATCAAATCAAATCGAAATATTTTTCTCTGAATCGGGCACTACTTGATATACCTCCCTTTATTGAATCAAAATCACAGTGGCTTACACAAATTCAAAGTGTACTAAGCAGAGGTCACGGGGGGGGGGGGGGGGGGGAACACCCCCCCCCCCCCGAATCAAAGACAGAGTAAATAAAAAAGGCTCTCCAGCAATAATCATCTTGGACTCCTCCTGTAGCCCCACTGAACTAATCAATCAGAAATGCCAGAAAGAAAATGTAAGACATTGGACTTTTTTGTAATGTCTTGAAGTTGGTCTTTTGTCTAACATTGCAAAGAGTAGATGCCTCCCCCCACAAAAAAAAATGTTGAATGTCTAAGGAGGGGGGGTGTCAACTCTAGCATTGGGCAGTGGTGGGATCATCAACCACTTCTGTTTTAATGAAGAGTGTACTAATTTTAGATTTAATTTTAATTTAAGAGTGTACATACAGTTAAAAAAAAAAAAAAAAAGAATGTTAAGTTTAAATCCTTTGATTAACTGGAAGCCAATGTGCCTCTTTAAGGAGGGGAATAATTTTGTAAAAGTTTTTTACATAGGTAAATCCTGTGTCACATACAGAAAGGGCCTCTTCTGAGCGGAGTTGTTTCCAGGGGTTAGAATTGAGGCAAAGCACAAGCAGAGTTGCACTGAAAGGAAGAAGTTGCACTTTCATTATTCTTGGAGCCCTGAAGAAGTGGCATTTGAGCTTTGAAATGGAGGCCCACAACGGGGGGGGGGGGGGGGGTTGCATGTTTTTTGTTGTGCTCACTACTTTGTATGAATGTTTGTAGTTAGTCAGGTTGTTTATGCCTGTGTTGTAGACTAGTGCAGTGTATCGCAAACTGTGTGCCTCCTGAGATTTCAGGTGTGCCACGACACACTGGCGAGAGGCACGTATTATAGGAAGTCAGCCGGCACAGATGACTCTCCCCCTGGCCGGCGTCTCTCCTCCTAGATCCCTCCACCGAAGCAGGTTGTGCCGCCGGCTGGAAAGTTTGCAAGACACTGATGTCATGAATAGAGCTGCAAATTAATACAGCTCACTCATAATCTGATGCTTTTTCCTCTGTTTAGATTAAAACGGCACAATAGCACTAGGGTTATATAAATAGTGCTGTTGTTTTTGTATATATTTTGTTGTAGCATACCCTCCACTCCTGTCAGTATAGTATTACTTTATAAAACATGCACATACTTCATGCATAACTCCAGAGCAGATGAAAATTTATGCAATTTGCCAATTATTACTGCTTATTTTGTGTGACTGTTTATAAAGATACATAGAGGAGCATTTTTGAAAAAAAAATGTCTATAGTCCAACTTGGATGTTTCCAATTGGACATCCAAAGTTAGAGGAACAGAAACAACCATTTTCAAATGGCAATGGCTGGACATCCAAATATAATTACTTTTTAAAAAATCATATACTTAGACATCTTGGCCACCGGAACGGAAGATACACAGGATGTGATTCAGAGTCGGTCCACCCTGGTAATAACATGCATGAGTGAGATGGACAAGATGTTGATAATGAAGCTTTACTTCAAAAACAGGTTAATGGAATTTTGTGGGGATTTGGTTAGGATTTTTCCGGATGTATTTGGACCACTCAATTGAGGAGGAAAGAATTTTTGAAATTGAAGGATAGAGTTTTGGCCCTGGATGCATCCTTTTACCTGAAATTTCCCTGTAAATGTTTGGTTAAGTTACAAGAGATTGAGTATGCTTTTTGGGATCCTATACAACTACAACAATTTTTAGTTGCAAGAGAACAGAAATGAGATTTGTTTCATTTAGCTGAGATTATGAGGAGAATTAAATTAATTAATATCCCAATTTAAGGAATGAATCAAGGTTCTCTAGTGTGAACCGATAATTATTGTCCTTTATTTTCCTGACTTTATTTGATGAGAAATAGTAGCATGTGTTCCCCATTAATGTGGGCTTAAAAGGAATTATGTATGTATGCTTTGATTATGTACTGTTTTATATGATTTTCCTTTTTTCCTTTGGAATTGTTGGATATTGTAAAGTATTCAAAATTATAAATTTAAATAAATAAATAAATAAAAACGTATACTTAGACATCTTGGCCACCGGAACGGTATGTCTAACATTTTCGATCAGAAAAACATCCATTTTGAAAATGTCCAAATGCAGACCATTTGGATGAGGGAGGAGCCAGCACAGTAATGGACTGGCCACTTTTGAAATCACAACAGAGCAGTGGGACACCTTAGAGCAGTGGTCCCCAACCCAGTCCTAGAGGACCACCAGCCAGTCAGGTTTTCAGGATAGCCCTAATGAATATGCATGGGGCAGATTTGCATGCCTGTCATCTCCATTATATAAAAAATATCTTTCATGCATATTATTTAGGGCTATCTCAAAAACCTGACTGGTTGGTGGTCCTCCAGGACAGGGTGGGGGACCACTGCCTTAGAGAACACTGCTGTGAATTTTACATAAAGAGTGCCAGATGATATCTCACCAGAACCCCCTTATAATTTATGGTGAGCCCCCCTAAACCCACTATATCTACCTGTGTACCAGCTCAATAGCACTTATGGCTGCAGGTGGCACCCATATAGCAGTATAGTAGGGTTTAGGTGAGCTCACAGTTTTTACCATGCATATTAATTAGGGCTATCTCAAAAACCTGACTGGTTGGTGGTCCTCCAGGACAGGGTTGGGGACCACTGCCTTAGAGAACACTGCTGTGAATTTTACATAAAGAGTGCCAGATGATATCTCACCAGAACCCCCTTATAATTTATGGTGAGCCCCCCTAAACCCACTATATCTACCTGTGTACCAGCTCAATAGCACTTATGGCTGCAGGTGGCACCCATATAGCAATATAGTAGGGTTTAGGTGAGCTCACAGTTTTTACCATAAACGTAGTGGTTGGCATGTCTTATGGGCCTGAGTTGTCCTCTCTATGGTTCACTAGCCCACTCATCAAGTAACTCTGCACATCTGTGTGATGCTCTACTAGGCTTCCCCATACCAGATACTGCAGTTCTACAGCCAGGTATGTACCTTTTTGTTTTCATTTTTGTGCAGTGGAAGGGGGTCACAGAGCATTGGGGGACTGTGGGGGGTGTCTTAACTTGATGCATGCAGTGGTCATTTGGTCAATTTGAGCACCTTTGTGGCATTTAGATGCTTCTAAAACAGGTGTCTAGCTTCGAAAGACTTAGTTCTGTCCAGGACGTCTTGGAAAACATTTGATTATCGCTGCAAGATGTCCAAATTTAACCTGCCCTTATTATAATTACATAATTTGTCTTATTGTAGTAATTTGGTAAGGGGGGGTAGAAAATGATTATTCTAAGTATAAATTGTATGTTTAATAATGCGTTTTATGAAATATTTATGTTCAGATAATTGTATTGCATTGTCAAAGTTTAAAAATCAAGAAAGATTTATTTAAAAAAAAACAAATTTAACCCACCTTTTAATAAACCCAAAGCATGCCCATAACACACCTCCAACACGCCCATCTTAAGCTCTGAATGCACAAAGGCTGGGACACCACACTAGACATCCAGAAAGGTGATTTTGAGTATTGGCACTTCAATGGCCTGGCGATTTGGACGTCCACATGCATAATGTTAAAACACACAACATATAAGTCAGATATTACAGATAGTAATATTTGAATTTCTCACTAAGGTGATGTAATAAAGTAACAATGTCAAATTTAATTTTTTGCTTCCTTTAAATCTCTCTGTCTCTCAGAATCTCACTAATATCATATCAATCTTAATGTCCTCCCATTGTGTATTACATGAAGTAATCTACGAACAGTTGAGTTTTTAACATTTTTTTAAAAGTCAATCGACATAATCTTAATATTCCAGGTAGAGAGTTCCAAAGTTTAACTCCTGCTATGGAGGAAATGGACGCCCTCGATCTCACATACCCCCTCTTTTACTAAGGGGCACTATCCGATTTAGCACACGCTAAATGCTAACGCATCTATAGAATATAATGGACGCATTAGCATTTAGCGCACACTAAATCTGCAAGCGCACCTTAGTAAAAGGACCCAATAGTGAACTCTGAATTCCTTTTCATTCATCAGCGTCATTCTTCCTTCAGATCGCAGCTTTCTAGCTGGTCGATACATTTTCCACAAACTTAGAAACTATAACGGAGCAGACGAATACAAAACTCGGTGCACGATTGACAGCACTTTGTAATGTATTCGCAGCTGTAACGGAAGCCAATGTAATCATTTCAAAATTGGAGTGATATGTTCTGTCTCGGGTATACCAGTAATCAACCTAGCAGCAGAGTTCATCAATCGCTGCAAGGATTTACATTTCATCTTAGTCAAGCCAAGGTAAAGAATGTTACAACAATCCAGGCTAGTTTCAAGTTTAATAAAAGTTTGATATGGTCGCATTATCAAATAATTTCAATGCGATGTACAAAATTAAAATATGAATAGTACATAACAAAACAACTTAGGTGGACAAAGGATCCAACAATAGACAAATTGGTTAATAATTTGAAACATTAAGGAAGAGGAGAGAACTACAATAAGTAAGAAAAAGGAACAAAAAAGTGAAATAACAATAGGTCAAATCTAAAATTAGCAGTCTCATAGCTTTAATACATCAAATATGTCCTTTAGAAGAAAACTAGTTAATATCAGTGCTTGGACATTCTCACAAAGGTGTCCTATCACATCAAGCTCTATCTGAGACCAGTGGCACTTCAGCCACAAGCTAATGGCAGACTATTTTGTGATAAAACAAAAAGGAGGTAATTTTATATATTAAAAAAAAAAAAAGTACCTATGCAGAAAGTCCAAAAAGGCAGATATTTTATATCTGTTTATAAAGATAACACAGGTGTTTATGTGCTTTTATAGAACAGGCACCCATAACGATCCTCAGATGTACACAAATGCTAATGCACAAACCCACATCTGCCTCAAAGATCTAAGTGTGAGCATGTATGATATAAGGGCAATCCTATAACTCTGCACCTAGCATACATAAGTGCTAAGGAAATTAGTCAGTGGCGTAGTCCCGGGTGGTACTCACCTTGGGTTTAGGCCCAGCCAATTGCATTAGACTATGATATAGCTGATGGCGATTCCCAAGCCCTGCCAGCAGAAAACTCCCAGTATCCCTCCCTTCGCCTACCTTTTAAGTAGCACTTCATCAGCAGCGAGGAGTGATCGGTGTGAGCTGCTCAGTGCCAGCTTATTGCTGTCCCTCTAACGTAGGTCTACCTATGCAGAAACAGGAAGTTGCATCAGAGAGAAGGTTGTGAGCCGAAGCTGAGCAGTTTGCATCTGTCACTGTTTGCTGCCGGTGAAGTGGCATTTATAAGGAACACAAATGAGGGAAGTTGAGAACCTAGATTGTCTGGGGAGGGGGGGGGGGGAAGTTGATAGCCAGATCACATGAGGCATATTGACGGGCAAAATCAAAAAAAGCGTCTAAGTCCCCTTTTGGCCTAAGTCCCTAAACGTTCAACCCAGAAGCAGGGAAAGTGTCCATAACCAAAACATACGTCCATGTTTTGATTATGGCCTTCCTCTGCCTAAACGCCCAATCTCCACTACGTCTAAAAGTATCCCCACAGCACGTCTACACTTTTTAACCATAATGGAAAAAAAACACAAAACGTCCAACAGAAGGGCTTTTAGGCAAGGGAGGAGCCAGTCTTTCACCTAAAAGCTGGATTCTGTAACCGGTGTCTGTCAAAAACAACACCGGTTACAGAATCCTCCCACCCCCAACAACGATCCAGGCAGGAGGGTGCCCAAGCCCTCCTGCCATGTCAAACCGCGACTCCCCCCCCTCCCGACGATATCGGGGCAAGAGGCAGTCCAAGCCCTCTTGCCCCGGTGAAGCCGCGACCCCCCCGATAACATCGGGGTAAGGGAGTCCAAGCCCTCTTGCCCCAGGCACCTGCGGCACTCCCGATTCGTTCGGGCCAGGAGGGAGCCCAAGCCCTCCTGGCCCAGGTGACCCCCCTACCCCCACCCCCACTACAGTACGGGCAGGAGGGATCCCAGGCCCTCCTGCCCTCGACGCACCCCCATCCCCCCAATGTCCGCCCCCCCAAGAACCCCCGATCGGCCCCCCCAGCCGACCCACGACCCCCCCTGGCCGACCCCACAACCCCCCCCTTCCCCATACCTATTTTAGGTTGGCCGGACAGACGGGTGCCAAACCCGTCCGTCCGGCATGCAGCTCAATGAAGAATGGAGCTGGATTGGCCCAGGAGCACCAAAGCCCCGCCTCCTGGTGGGGCCTAAGGCGCCTGGGCTATGTGCCTAAGGGCCATGTGCCTAAGGCCCCGCCCACAGGAGGGGCCTAAGGCTCCTGGGCCTATTCTGATTGGCCCAGGCGCCTTAGGCCCCACCAGGAGGCGGGGCTTTGGTGTCCCTGGGCCAATCCAGCCCCATTCTTCATTGAGCTGCATGCCAGAAGGATGGGTTTGGCACCCGTCTGTCCAGCCAACCTAAAATAGGTACGGGGAAGGGGGGGTCGGACGGGGGGGTCGTGGGTCGGCTGGGGGGGCCGATCAGGGGTTCTTGGGGGGGGCGGACGTTGGGGGGGATGGGGGTGCGTCGAGGGCAGGAGGGCCTGGGATCCCTCCTGCCCGTACTGGGGTGGGGGTAGGGGGGTCACCTGGGCCAGGAGGGCTTGGGCTCCCTCCTGGCCCGAACGAGTCGGGGGTGCCGCGGGTGCCTGGGGCAAGAGGGCTTGGGCTCCCTCTTGCCCCGATGTTGTGTTTGGGGGGGAGTGATTCATCGCGGCAGGAGAGATGAGGCATCTCTTCTGCCGCGATGGTTAGGTTGCCGGGCCGCTGAACTGATGGCGCCAGCGGCCATCAGCTCAGCGGCCCCTTTTTCGGAACTTAGACCTGGTTTTATTTCGTCTAAGTGAAAAAGGTCTAAGTGCCGACTAAACTGTATTGGTTATACCTGTTGTACAGCTAGGTGTAGGTTGGCCCACCTCCCGCCAACTGCCCGCCCTTTCCCCTCCTCTTAACACACCTCTTTTCTCTCTGTACGTTTAGTGGCAGGGAAAGGCCTAAGTTGGTTTTTGATATGTCCAAAAACCAGCTTTGGTTATGGGTACTTGGACGATCAGGCTTTTTGATCGTCCAAGTAGCCACTTAGGACACTTTTTAGACGTTTTTTTTTTTTTTATTATGAACCCCATTGGGTTTTTCTGGCACTTCACAGAATTGTTTTCATTCTGGTTAAGATGGATGAAGATGAAGCCTTTATCGACAGCATGGTCAACTTCTCAGAGAATCTTCAACAGGATACAACTTAATCTCCCAACTACAAAAAATCTCCAATACAAGCGTATCTTTCATTCCATGCTAACCTTTCCTAGGTGTGAAAATTTGGAATGACCTCGCAGAAACAATCAAATCAGAGGAGGAAGTGATGTCACCGGGAGTGATGGTAGCTTGAATTCGTTGCTCCTCCGAATCGCGCTAGAATTATAGCTTTATTTTTGCAGTGAGAGAGCAGTATTTTTTGCTTTTTTGATATTATTGCGTGGAAAACCTGCGGGGTGAGGATGGCGACTAAGAAGGGGCAAGCCGATTTGAAAAATTATGCTTATCAGCCGCCGGACATTTCTGAGGCCTGTGAAGTCGGTGAACCGCAATGCGATCAGGGCGTTAACTTGTTGAGCGCGGAGTCATCTGCTATAGCGTCTGATGCTCGTCCAGCAACATGTGGGGAAATGCGCTCTTGGATGGCTGATTTAAAATCTACCGTATTTTCGCGGATATAACGCGCACCTGTGTAAAACGCGCACAGGGGTATAGCGCGCAGAAATCACGATGATATGTACCAAAACTTTTCTATACCGCGCTCAGGCATATAACGCGCATGATGCCCGACGCTCCTTTCGCCCGCCCTGACTTTCCGTGCGCTGTCCCGACTCTCCGTTCACCCCCCCTGACTTCCGTGCACTGTCCCCCCTTGAAGTCCTGTCCCCCCTTGAAGGTCTGTCCCCATCCTGAAAGCCTGATGCCCCCCCCGACGTCCGATACATCCCCCCCCCGGCAGGACCACTCGCACCCTCACCCCGAAGGACCGCCGACTCCCCAACAATATCGGGCCAGGAGGGAGCCCAAACCCTCCTGGCCACGGCGACCCCCTAACCCCACCCCGCACTACATTACGGGCAGGAGGGATCCCAGGCCCTCCTGCCCTCGACGCAAACCCCCTTCCCCCCCCAACGACCGCCCCCCCCCCAAGAACCTCCGCCCGTCCCCCAGCCGACCCGCGACCCCCCTGGCCGACCCCCACGACCCCCCCACCCCCCTTCCCCGTACCTTTGGAAGTTGGCCGGACAGACGGGAGCCAAACCCGCCTGTCCGGCAGGCAGCCAACGAAGGAATGAGGCCGGATTGGCCCATCCGTCCTAAAGCTCCGCCTACTGGTGGGGCCTAAGGCGCGTGGGCCAATCAGAATAGGCCCTGGAGCCTTAGGTCCCACCTGGGGGCGCGGCCTGAGGCACATGGGCCAAACCCGACCATGTGTCTCAGGCCGCGCCCCCAGGTGGGACCTAAGGCTCCAGGGCCTATTCTGATTGGCCCACGCGCCTTAGGCCCCACCAGTAGGCGGAGCTTTAGGACGGATGGGCCAATCCGGCCTCATTCCTTCGTTGGCTGCCTGCCGGACAGGCGGGTTTGGCTCCCGTCTGTCCGGCCAACTTCCAAAGGTACGGGGAAGGGGGGTGGGGGGGTCGTGGGGGTCGGCCAGGGGGGTCGCGGGTCGGCTGGGGGGGCGGTCGGAGGTTCTTGGGGGGGCGGTCGTTGGAGGGAGGGGGGTTTGCGTCGAGGGCAGGAGGGCCTGGGATCCCTCCTGCCCGTAATGTAGTGCGGGGTGGGGGTAGGGGGTCGCCGTGGCCAGGAGGGTTTGGGCTCCCTCCTGGCCCGATATTGTCGGGAAGTCGGCGGTCCTTCGGGGGGGGGGGGATGTATCGGACGTCGGGGAGTCGGCCGGGCAAGAGGGCTTGGGCTCCCTCTTGCTCCGATCGTGGATGCGGGTGCGGGTGGGAGCGCGTGCGAGCGGTCGTTCGGGGTGGGGGTGCGAGCGGTCCTGCTGGGGGGGTGAATCGGGCGTCGGGCGGGGTGGGAACTATGTTTAAAAACTTTTCTATACCGCGCTCAGGCATATAACGCGCGAGGGGTATGCGCGGTAGGTAAAATCGCGTATAACGCGCGCGTTATATCCGCGAAAATACGGTACTATGCTCTCAATACAAAGTTCCCTGCAATCTGAGGACTAAGATCAGGCAGGACATGGGGGCTCGGTTACATGAATTCGAGGAACGGGTGATTGATCACGATACAGATCTTGTGGCCCTACAAACGCGTTGTGCCCATCTTGAACGCAGACAGGAGGATTTTCAGATTCGTTTGGAAGATGGAGAGAATCGCAGCCGACGGAATAATGGCGGGCCCGAGGAGTCCCTGAATCATTGGCTGCTACAGAGTTACAGGCTCATCTATCAGATATCTGTACACGCTTTCTTCAAGCAGCTGACCCAGGGGCTCATATACCGGTGATGGATTTTGAGAGGGTTCATCGAGCTCTGGGTCCCCGGGTGGGTGATCGGCCCCGGGATGTGGTAGCTTGTTTTTCTCCCTACCCAGTTAAAGCTCAAGTCCTTCAAGCCGCTCGAAAAGTGGGGCATATAACTTGGGAAAATTCCAAAGTGGAACTTTTTGCGGACTTGTCATCGATTACTCTCCGGAAACGTCGGGATTTTCGGGAGGTTACTAGCTGTTTACAATCCCATGCCATTAGCTATCGGTGGCTTTTTCCTTTTGGGCTTTCCTTCCAAGTAGCTTCTCAACAGCATAGAGTTACCTTAGTGGAGGAAGCCGTTATAATATTGTGAGAGGCTCAACTTTATTCACCTCTGGAAGAGCCGGCTGCTTCATCTGGAACTGGTGCTCCATCGCAACGCTGGAAGAGGATTCCTACCAATAGCAAGCGGCTACAGCGGCGGTCTGGTTTGGAGCAGGGTTCGGCTTCTGGACTTACCTGAAACCTTGTGCTGGTTTGTTAATTGGCTGACAGACTTGGAGTTCTTTGTCTAGTTTGACTTGTTCCTCTTGTTGCTTTTAGAGTGTATGGCAACTTCTCTTTTCACCTATTATATGACTAGAGTGCTTTGGGGTTTGCTGGGTTGTCACTTTGTCTTTAAGCCCAAATTATTGAGGGCCTTTGGTTTGTTAGGGGTTGGGGGGAACGGGGGCTTGGGGGGAGGAGTGGGGAAAGGGTCTTTTTTTTTGCTGTAGATTAATGCGGGGTTTGCTATGCTGGGTTGTGATGGGTTGTTTGCTGGGAGTAGGGTTGTGTGTGGGTATGTTGGTTATGAATGGCTCCTAACGGTATATGTTTCTTTACTTTAAATGTACGAGTTTGAATGTACCTCGAAAGAGGCAATTGCTTTTTAAAGAGACTGACAGGTTGAAGGCTGGGGTGGGTTTCTTTCAGGAGACCCATCTTAAACCTCAATACGAGTCGCTTTTGAAACATCCTCGTTATCCCCATATTTATTTTGCTTCGAATGTAGAGGGGTCTAAAAAACATGGTGTAGGGATTTTATTTGCTAAGCATCTTGATCCGCAGGTTAAACAAGTGGTACGTGACCCGGAGGGTCGTTATCTCATTTTGAAAGTAGAGCTTCAGCAGGTGATCTATACTTTGTGTAATCTTTATGCTCCCAATTCAGAGCAAAAAGCTTTTTTGGAGTCTCTGGATCTTGTGCTGCGTGGGGTAGTAGAGGGCCCTTTGTTAGTAGGGGGGGATTTTAATTTGACCTATGATATTGGGTTGGATAATTCGACACAGTTGATTCAATATGGAAAACCTGATAGAAAGCAATTACACTCTTTCTTTACGTCCTGGGCTTTGATTGATCCTTGGAGACATCTATATCCTACCACCAAAGATTATACTTATTTTTCAGCAGTGCATAATTCGTATTCTCGTATTGATTTTTGGGGGATTGATAAGGCTTTACTTTCCCAGATATCTGATGTTTCTATAGCTCCGCGAGTCGGATCATGCCTCGGTACATTTTGTTTTGCACCCTCATATGGCTCCTTTTGGACGGTGGTTTTGGCGACTTTGTGATGGTTTATTGGCGGATCCTATAATAGTATCCCGGATAGAACAGAGCCTTAGGGATTATATTCAGTTTAATACTAGTGATGAGATATCTCCTTTGATATTTTGGGAAGGTATGAAGGCAGTCTTACATGGCCATATTATTTCTATTGGGGTTCATAGACGGCGGGAACATGGGCGTAAACAGGAAGCCTTACGACAACAATTGCATTATTTAGAGCAAGTGCATAAGCGGACTCCTTCTGCTACTCTGTTGACTCGTTTAGATAAAGTGCAAAAAGATCTTCAGGTGATGCAGTTAGATGAGTTGTCGGAACAATTACAATCGGTTCAACAGAAGCATTTTGAACACGGTATCGGGCGAGCCGTCAGTTGGCTTACAAGTTGAAGGCCAAAAAAATTGAGAAACGTGATTACTATGGTGCGAGCCACTGATGGTTCTGCCTGCTATACTCCGGAATCTATTGCAGGTGCTTTCCTTTCTTTTTATCAACAGCTTTATACCCCTGAGCATATTGTATCTCAGGTTCAAATTGATACTTATTTGGCTCAGGTGCAGCTCTCTGAACTGACACATGAAGAAGCAGAACAGTTGTCCGCTCCTATTTTAGAAGATGAAACTCAGTGGGCGATCTCTACTTTAGCTTATGGGAAAGCACCTGGATTAGATGGCTTTACGAATCGATTTTATAAATGTTTTTGGCATTTACTTGTGGGCCTCCTTACTCGGGCTTTTAATAGTCTAGATACGGGTATGGAACTGCCTTATTCATGGAGATTAGCGGGTGTAACGCTTATCTTGAAACCTGGTAAAGATTCTGCGCAACGTGGATTGTATCGTCCGATCTCATTGCTAGATACCGATTATAAGATTTTTACAAAAATTTTGGCTCGTAGGTTGCAATGTTATATGCCCCATTTAGTACATGATGACCAGGCGGGCTTCATTGAAGGGAGACAAACTTTTGATAATATCCATAGATTGCTTCATTTGATTTGGTTTGTACAGCGGGAGAATTTGCCAGCATTGCTGCTGAGTGTAGATGCCGAAAAGGCTTTTGATTGGGTGTCTTGGCCATTTTTGTTGAGCACTTTATCAGCTATGGGTATTGGAGGGAAATTTTTTACTTGGCTTCAGATTCTCTATACAAAGCCTTTAGCAGCTCTTCGTATTAAAGGGAGTTATACGGATACTTTTCAGTTAGCCCGAGGAACCAGACATGGCTGCACACTTTTGCCGTTGCTTTTTGCATTGGCTATGGAGCCTTTGGCTTCTCATGTTCGTGCCCAGCACTCTATTCATGGGGTGGTATGTGGTGGGCTTTCTACTAAGTTGCTGATGTTTGCTGATGATGTTATTTTCACGATAATCAATCCACATATTTCCCTTTCGGGGATTATAGATGAATTAACTTGTTATGGTGCAGTTTCAGGTTTTCGTACTAATATGGATAAGTCAGAGATATTAAATTTGTCGGTGCACCCCAGAGATTGTGGTTTTTTGAAGGCTAAATATCCTTTTAAATGGGCATCTAAATTTCTCCGTTATTTGGGAATGAATGTACCAGCACAGCTTAGTTCTTTATTTGATGTTAATTATCCGCCACTTTTGCAATCCCTTTGGGCTGATTTGGATAGATGGGAGAATACTTCTTTATCTTGGTATGGTCGTATTCAAAGTGTGAAAATGTTAGTTTTACCGAAATTACTCTATCTTTTTCAAGCTTTGCCCATTCCTTTGTCTGCTACTTTCTTTCGTGGGGTGGCCAGAAAAATTTTTAAATATATTTGGAAGAGTCGACCCCCGCGGGTACCAAGGAGTGTGTTGCATCAATTCCGAACTCAGGGGGGCGTGGCGGTACCTTGTTTGCGGCGTTATTATGTGGCAGCTCAATTAAAGTCCTTTTTAGCTTGGTGTAAAGACAGATCAAAGAGTTGGGTTCGCTTGGAAAAAATTTTGGGTCCTGAGGAGATTTGTCGGGTGCTCCCTTGGTTGTCAGTGAGGGAGATTCGACAGCTTCTTAAAGGGGCTAACCCTTTTTTGCATCATACATTTGTGGTGTGGATCCGGACGCGCACTCGTTTTTTTTCTTCTCGACTTTATTTTCGTAGCACCCCGTTGTGGGTGGTGTCGGGTTTTGCACCTGGAAAAGTTGATCGTCGCTTCCGTGTTTGGGCCCAACAGGGTCTTATGGATTTGGGGGATTTTGTAGAAGACGGCCGATTGCTATCATTTACTGAATTGAGGGAAGCTTATGATTTACCGTGGACTGATCACTTTCGCTATCGTCAGGTGATGGATTTTATTGGTCGCAGGGCTCTTAGTGATATTTGTTTGGAGGAAACCCCCCTGGAGTGGGCGATTATGGGTAGTAGTGGTAGGGGGTGCATTTCTAGATTTTATAAGGCCCTTATTCAACAACAGGCTCCCCCGGTTAGATATTTATCTCTTTGGGAGGGACTCTTGCGCCCAGTGCTGCCAACTGTTAATTGGGAGCGGGTGTTTAGTCGCCTGCTTCATGTTTCTATAGCTAGCTCTTTGGTGGAAAATGGATACAAGATGATTTATCAATGGTACCTTACACCCCAGCGTCTCCATCTTATGTATCCTCAAGTATCTAATTTATGTTGGAGACATTGTGGTCATTTGGGTACCTTTCTTCACATTTGGTGGGACTGCCCAAGGGTTGTACCATATTGGGATATGGTTTTTGAGTTATTGTCTGATATTTTATGCACCACGCTTACTCGATCTATGGGTAGTGCTCTTTTACATCTCCCCTTGGTTCCATTGACTGCTAAAGCCCATAAATTAGCTTGTTTTATTTTTACTGCTGCTCGACTTTTATTGGCAGCTTATTGGAAACAGTCTTTTCCCCCAGGTCGGACTCACTTATTACGAAAGTAGACTTTATTTTTCGTATGTCTAAGCTGACGGCATTGACAAAGACTCATCTTACTCCCTTTTTTAAGGTTTGGAATCCCTATATTCGGTGGTATGAAAGTCCCTCATGATCTATGGTTAGCTATATTTTTGTTATTTTTTTGTAAACCTCTTGTATTGCTTTTAGATATGTTTTGTTTTTGACCCTGGGGTGGGGTGGGAGGGGGGTTTGGTTTTGATGGATGTGCTTTTATGCATTGTACTGAAGAGTTACGGTACAACTTTATATTTTCTGTTGTCTGTTTGGAATTTGGGGGAGGGGGGTTGGGGAGGATGTGTTTTTTGTGAATTTTTGGATTTGTATTTGCTATTCCTCTGAGTTCTTGTATTGTATTTTGAAAACCTTTTCAATAAACAAATTAAAAAAAAAAAAACACACAAAAAAAAACAACAATCAAATCAGAGCCTAACCACACCGCATTCCGAAAAAACCTGAAAACCCTTCTCTTTGATACCTAGAAACATGATGGCAGATAAAGGCCAAATGGCCCATCTACCGTAGTCTGCCTATCCTCAGTAACCTTTCTCTCTCTCCGAAAGATCCCACAAGCCTATCCCAGGCCCTTTGAATTCAGACACAGTCTTTGTCTCCGCCACCCCCTCTGTGAGATTGTTCCACGCATCTACCACCCTTTCTTTAAAAAAGTATTTCCTTAGATTACTCCGGAGCCTATCACCTCTTAACTTCATCCTAAGCCCTCTCATTGCAGAGTTTCCTTTCAATGTTTCTCTTAACACCCCTCCGGCTAGCTGTCACTTTCTCATCTTCTCTCTTCTCTTCTAGTATATGTTCTGCTTTTTCTCCTTCTTCTCACTGTAAGTCGCCTTGAGCCTGCCTAGGGTAAGCGCTACACACAAATAGAAGATTAGACTAGATTTTGTACCAGATAAGTTCTACCGTCATGCACCCTTACTACTGTTTATGAGTGTCCTCTCGTCACTGTAAGATTGTATGTTTGAATATGGTTGGAGGTGTGTTGTTTTTTTGCCTATGCTTGTGTTTATTACTGCCACTTTACTCTGAAGCTTTTATCTCCGCACTCAGTTTTTACAGTGAAGATTGTTGTGGTCGACTCACTCTGTGAGTATCTTTCATTTCAACAGTATAATTTGAGCACTGACAGTTTTTCTGTTGAATCCCTTTAGTGTTTGTATAAAAATTAGCATGTGGCCATTAATAAGGAAATTAGAAAATATTGGCCATTTTAGCCAGCAGTAGAAATGGCCTTAGCATGTGGGAATGCCCCGCATAAGGACACGCTAAGGCCACTTTTTATTGCCTTGATGAAAGGGCCCCCTAATATATGCAAAATTGGTTTAAATATATTAGACCAGGGGTGTCCAACCTGCGGCCCCGTGAAGTATTCTGTACGGCCCCGGTCGAGGGTGATGCAGTGTTTTGCTCTGCTGCCCCCGGGTGTTTACTGTCTTGCCGGCTCCCTCCTCTGTCTTGCTGGTTTGTGCGGCCCCAAAAACATATTTTTTCAGCCAATGCAGCCCAGGGAAGCCAAAAGGTCGGACACCCTTGTATTAGACTATTTTAATGTGTATGGGCATTTGATATACTGCCCTTTCTTTGGTGGAGAAGTTCAGGGTGGTGTACAATGATTTCTATCAGGTACCCTAAGTATTTTCCCTATCTGTCCTGCTACACATTAATGTATGTATAATTTCCATGCTTTAAAAATTCTGTGTAAATAAAACAAAAACATGCCCACAAACTGGAAAAAGTTCTAAAACATTTGAAAATATACTAGAAGGTTTTTATCTGTACATGTTTTTATTGACTTCTGTTACTAAAATGGTGACTAAAAATGGCGATGCCCCAGAAAGAAAGAAAACAAATATAGACAAATTTTAACAATCAAGCTCTGATCTGTTTACACAAGTTTATTTCAAATTTTCTTTTTATCTCAGACCTTCCAGTGAGAAGAATAGCATGGTACAGGTCATCATGCAATCAGAATGAAATAAACACAAGAGCAGATAAAGCTGAAATCATGATAACTCAAACTTAACACCTCAACTTTATTTTGAAAAAGTATTTGGTAGATATATGCAGACATTTTATCAGGTCAAATTAACAGATTTTCCTTAAAGAAATATGCCACAGGATGGCAATAGTCCTTATCATGGTGGCAGCATACACATGAGGCTTTCTAAAGAAAAGCTATGACTGCAAATCCATGAAAATGTTCTGAAATAAAGATGTCAAGAGAAACAAAGAGTGTTTTCGAAAAGCATTAAATCTAATCAAAATTTGGCTCTTTCTCCAGTATGTTAAAGATAATGGGTGATAAGAAAAATGAGGGTTTTGTTATTGCTGCTTAGGTTGGAGGGATTGCATGGATGGTAGGCATTTATTTTATTTTTTTTTTTTAATCTATATTTGTACTCAACTTTGGTGACTGATACAGAATATACAAAGTGGAACATCAAGTGTATGTAAATAAATACATCCAAAATTATGGTACATGATTTAATCATAAGCAGCTTAATTAAACCAAACTGTATTTGGCTGAGTGACACAGTTCATCTTTTACAGTGAGAGGACTAAGGGCTCCTTTTACAAAGCCGTACTTAGCGATTCTCACATGGAAAATGTACTGAAGTTCATTCAGTGGCATAGTAAGGGGGGGAGGGGTAGACCACCCCGGGCGCCATCTTGATGGGGACACAGCACCTCTCCGCCCCCATGCCATGTTCACGCCCTCCCTTCCCCACCCCCCTGTACCTCTTAAAAATTTTCACTAGCCCAAGCAACTACTCTAGCCTGCTGCTTACATCAGCTTGGTTCTCTCTGAAATCACTTCTGGGTCGCGGGGCCAGGAAATGATGTCAGAGAAAGCCAACACTGGCATGAGCAGCAGGCCGGAGAAGCTGCTCGCACTGGCAAAGATTTAAAGAGGTACAGAGGTGGGAAAGGAAAATGTGAGTATGGTGGGGGGGCACAGAAGGAGCAGGGGGCAGAGAGAAGGGTGCAGGGGGGGGGGCCCACTGCCCCGAGTGCCTCCTACCCTCGCTACACCACTGAGCTCATTCAATTCCTATGAGCTTCAGTGCATTTGCCGTGGGAGAACTGCTACTGGGACTTTGTAGAAGGGGCTCTAAATCTTATCCACACTACAAAAATTTCAACTCAGAACCAAATCTTTAAAAGTCCTTAGAGGAAGCAGATCAGGCTACCTGCAGGACAAGTTTTCCTATGTATTTTCAAGGACTCTAAGATCGGTCACACAGAACCTTCTGAATTATACCAGAATGATAACAATCAGTAACATTACACAGGATCAGCCCCCATTCTCTGGAACTCGCTAACAGAAGAGACATTTCCTAACTCTAAATCACATCTCCTACTCTCCATTTGAGAAAGCACGTACAGTACTCCCCCGACATTCACGGGGGTTCTGTTCCAGGAACCCCTGCGAATCTTGAAAAACTGCAAATACAGTTTTTCATGGGGGAGACTGGAGAGGGCAGCGGGAGAGGCAGGAGAGAGCAGCCGGAGCGCCGGCGAGTGCAGTAAATCACTCTCAGTATGCTCCGACCACCTCTTCCTGCACTAAGTCGGGCCTTACCAATCAGGAGCTGCGTGTCAGAGCAGCTCCTGATTGGTAAGGCCCGATTTAGTGCAGGAAGAGGCGGTCGGAGCATACAGCGAGTTTGTTTCTGCACTCGCCAGAGCTCCGGCTGCTCTCTCCTGCCTCTCCAGCTGTCCTCTCCTTGTCGGTGGTTTGCGGTCGGAAAATACCGCGAATGACCGAGACCGTGAACCGCCGACCGCGAACGACCGGGGGAACACTGTGAAAGTAAGGCTTTTCTGCCGGGCCTTTAATGAGCAATGTGACTAATGGGCAAATGGCACACACCCTGACCAGTACCATCCAGAAAACAAAACAGCATGTCCATTCTCAGCATCCCTCCACCAAAGAACCTACAGTAGAAATTGTGCATAACAGAGCAGTATCCATGTCAAAGTCTGTTTATACTTATCAATTATAATATGTCTGATTCTATTTGCAGTACCTTTACTTTGCTTGTATCAATGTCAATGTCTGGTTAAGTGTATTATTTCTTCCTGTTATACTGTGCTGGCTTATTATTTGCTTTGCTTGTATTATTGTCAAAATCAATGTCTTTTCAATTTATCATATATGCTAGTGTGCCATCATAAGGATTGATTTACTGTTACTTCCCATATGGAATCTGCCATTATGAAATGTCATAATTGGGACTTTTTATTGAACTGCATTAAATGTGGCTGTTAATACTTGTTAAGAGACCTTTTTATTACAGGCATTATCTCTTAATTTAGCACCTGATTTACTAAAGGGTATAATACTTTTTAGTAATTCTGATACCAGAATCAATTTGGTCAGTCCAGCTTGCTGGCTCAGGTAATATACAGTATATTATATTTGTACATTGCAATATAGAATGTTCTAGTTCAGTTTCTACATCAGGCCTTCTATAACCTGGGTTGGTAAGGCTGGGTATGCTGTGGAGGGAATGCCCATTGTCCCCTGGGAGAGGATGGTTGATGAAGATGATAAAGGGGATGTGACAAATTCCCTATGAAGAAAAGGCTAAACTGGTTAGGGATCTTGAGATGCAGAACAAATGATTCAAGGAGATATCACATAAGTCTTTAAAAGACTGAGTAGAGTGGATTGGGTAGATGTGAATCACTTGCTTACTTTTCCCCAAATATATTAGGACTAGGGGGCACAGAATGAAGCTACTAAGTAGTAAATTTAAAACAAATGGGAAAAAATGTCTTCACTCATCCCCAAATCTCAAGTGCACCCATTTAGGCCAATGAAGGCCAGGCTTAAATACCTGTGCCTAAGTTGTGTGCAGATCAGGCATATTCTATAACAGTGCACCTAACTTTTAGGAACATTCATGATCTGCCCATGCTCCTCCCCTAGTTTAAGATTCGCACACTAGAATTTACATGCACCACTTTATAGAATGTGCTTAAAAAGTTGTGCACTAACTTTTAATTAGTGATAATTAGCATCAATAATTAGGTATTAATTTGCGATTACTGGTGCTTATTAGCTTGTTATACAATTAAGGGCTAGATTCACAAAGCAAACTGATGGTTTGCAACCCCTTAGCGACCAAATTCCCCTCCAGCCCGATTCATTTACCTGTCTGCCAACCATCTTCTGATCTGCGCATGCAAATGAGGGGAGGGGCATTCAAAAGTAGGGAAGGCAGTGATTCACAATAAAATCAATCCGATCCGATTGGGCTGGCCAATCAACTGAAGAAGCGACTGCTGGGGACCAGTCGAAAAGTCTTTCCGACTGGAAGCCCTGCTCTCTGCCCTGCAATCTGTCCTGCCTGCTTCCACCGAATGCCGCCATGCTTGATCTTCCCCCTGAATGCCGCACTACTCTGCCCCGATCTTCCCCCTGAATGCCGCCCTACTCTGCCCCGATCTTCTCCGATCTTCCCTGAATCTCTCCTGCCCTTTCCCAGCCTACAAGCCTGTGGTTTTAATCCGTGGGTTTAAAGCAGGTTAAAACCACAGGCTCGCAGGGCTAAAAAAAAAAAAAAAAGGTTAAAGTTAAATTTTTTTTAAAAAACAGCCCCAGCTCAGACGGACATGCGCAGACCGTCTACAGCGATCCATGCAGGCAGATGGGGGCGTTCCTACGATCGCACCCATTTGCATATTGGGGTTTCGAGAATTTATCAGACCTGCCTGGATCAGGCCCGATCGGGCAGGTTAGTGAATCTGGCCCTAAGTTGTGTATGCAAATCTATGCTATAGTAAAAGCAGTTAGCTTAGAAGGGTTTAAATTTTGGGGGACTTAGGCTAGATTCACTAGGTAAATCGCTTATTCGGAGCTAACTGGTCATATTCAGCAGCACTTAACCAATTAGTGCCATTGAAAATGTCAGGTTAGCGGCCAAGGTAAAGCCAGCTGTTTTGGGGGCATTCCAGAGGTAGAGTCAGGACTTAGGGCCTCTTTTATCAAGCTGTGCTAGAAGTTTTTAGTGCGAGCTGGCGCAGTAAATGCTCTGATGCTCACAGAAATCTTTACCTCTAGCGCAGCTTCATAAATGGGGGGGAGGGGGAGGGTTAGCCAGTTATGTGCCAATATTCAGAACTTAAACAGCCAAGGTAACCACATAAAAGTCAGTCTTATTTTTATGTGGTTCACCTTAGCTGAATATTGCACTTAACCAGCTATGATTTTGCTGGCTCTATATTGAATATCTGGGGCTAATGGAGGTGGCAGTCTTGGGCAGGAAAATACCTTGAGTTACTACTAAATATAGTTAAATCTAAATAAAGTGAAACGTGCACGATTGAAAAGTTTTTCCTCCTTTTGTAAATACAACGTGTGCATTCTCCATTTTAAAAAAGGATATAACATTTTTGTCAGGATATTTTAAATGATAATATACCATACAATTGATGATGCACCTAGGCATTCAAGTTGGTTCATAGACAACGGCGCGAAAGACAAAAGCGTGTGCCGACAATTGAGCGCAGCGCGCGCCGCCGCACCGCTCTAAATTACAGTTTTTAGGGGCTCCAACGGGGGTTTTCGTTGGGGAACCCCCCCCCAGTTTACTTAATAGACATCGCACCGGCATTATGGGGGGTTTGGGGGGTTGTAACCCTCCACATTTTACTGTAAACTGAACTTTTTCCCTAAAAACAGGGAAAAAGTTAAGTTTTCAGTAAAATGTGGAGGGTTACAATCCCCCACATCCCCCACAACGCCCCCACAACGCGGCGCAATGTCTATTAAGTAAAGTGGGGGGGTTCCCCCCCACACACCCCCGTCGGAGCGCTAAAAACAGTAATTTAGAGCGGCGCGGTGGCGTGCGTTGCGCTTAATTGTCTGGGTGCGCCTTTGTCCCAGCGCGCTTTTGACCTGACACCATTCAAGTTGATGTCCACTGCAGCCTCATCCTGCCTACGGATACACACAACTTCTTTATAATATCAGAAAAATCTGACCCTGTCTGTTCAATTCCTACCACTTTCTTCCTACTACACTTTGAAAACAGTGCTTTGCTGGTTGGTTCCCAGTGCTCATCATGTAATTCAGAACTGCTGCCCACCTTGTATATTACTCTCCACATTGCTCCACTGAATCCCCGTCAGATTCCTTTCCAAGTATAAAATCCCATGATTAACCGTCAAATGTATTCATGATTCAGCGCCAACGTGTGTGTCCTCTCTTAGGTAGTGCAAGGTTTGGCCAACTCTAACAGCTACTGCAAAGATCAACAACCCACACCAGCTGTCAACAACTCCAGCTACCCCTACCAAAACCTCAAGGAGGTACTAAGAGGCAAATCCTATAAGGCCTTTAAAACCCTGGCCTACATGACAGGCACCTCAGTTTTAAGTTAGGCACCGCTAGGCACGATTCTGTAAATGGCGTCTAAGCATGATTGACAAGCGATAGGCACGTATATTATAGGCACTATTTACAGAATTTCCCCCTAAGTGCAGCCGTGCCTAAGCAGTTAGTGTGACTGTTTTAGTTGAGATACGGCTGCCCACTCAAAAACATATAAATACCACTGCTATGGTGGTGCACCCTCTCCCACATCTCTCCCCAACAAATCTTCCTAACACACATCTGACCTCCCCAACATTCCTTTAAACCCGCTCCCCCAAAGTTCGATCTACTTGCCATCCTGCCGATCTCCCCAAAATGTTCTTGCTCCCCCCAATCCCCCCACTGCACATCCCATCTCCCCTGAAGTTCCCTCACAGGTCCCATCCCACTTCCATGCACAAAGCCTAACCCTCTAAGATAGCATTTCCCCCCCCCCCCAAAAAAAAAAAAAAAAGCCCAGCCCAACAACCTCAAGTCCTTACCAGAAGTCTTCTTTGATAACTCAACAATCCCAGGTGATAACAGGGGAATGTCGGAAAGATAATAGTTCAGGGGGTGAGGGCCAGAAGAATGGCAAGGAGATCAGATATGCGATGGGGGGCATGGCATGTTCAAAAGGGATGTGGGGAGGTGTAGTGCAGTAGGCACTTATTTATTTTTGAATGGACCCAAATTACATTACCTGCAGTGGCCGATAGTACAGGATTAACTATACTTTCTGCTACTGCCGGCGACACAGTGTCATGGATTATCTGTCTACCCTGTGTGGTAAATTCAGGGCAGATACAAGACATATCCCTTGAATTTATGGAACAAGCGCTGTTCTTAATTCTGGCTGTTAACATGTGGTAAGTGCAAATCCTAATGTCCTTATTTGAAGGGGAAAAAAAAACAAAAACCCCTAACCCTCTGTTTTACTAAGGTGCGCTATATGTTTTAGTGCGTGCTAAATAGACGCACGCTAACCGTTAACACATCCATAGACTAACATGCACACATTAGCGTTTAGTGCGTGGTTAGCGTGCGTTGATACGCTTAGCGCACCTTTATAAAAGGAGCCCTAAATTTGGCAGAACTGATGCCATATTTGACCAAACGTTTCACCCTCTAGTAAATTTATATTTTGAAATGTACAAATTATTTATGTCAAAAATGAACTGTACAGGTTTGACAGTATACGATTTGTTAATTTCACTGCACTGAACTACAGCATCAGATTCTACAATATATGTTGCATTATTTTAATAAAACCTTTTAAGTTAGCAAGAGAAATTGTTCATGCCACATTAATAACATAAAGTTATTAATAGCATAAATCAGCTTGTAAGAGATGTTAAGCATGACAAGTAGCAGCACTATAAAAAGTAGTTAAATAATTAAGCAAAGGATTAGAGCAAGTAAAATTATTTGGATGTACCACTTTTTCCTTAGTGATATTTGTTTAATTCATTTAAAAAGAAATTTTTCTTCAGATTTTCAATATTCCTCTTCTTCTGCCTCTTTGGATGTACACCTGGGTACAGCTAAGCTGAAAATCATTAGAATATAGTAACAAAGCAAATGGAGGCATACTACTAGTAAACTTGCCACATCTGCCCAATTACAATTCCTCTACTTTGATGAATACAAATTTCTCCATATTCAACCCAACACCTGTTCCCCTAGCCCCATGCAGGCATTTTTTCTGGTGATAGAAGCCTTGGAAGCTGGTCTGCCTAGTCCGGACTGACTAGTTAGCATTAAAAAATAGTCGAAAAGGCGAGACTCATTTGTCCTTTCCAGCAAGTGGAGTAGAACTTTTCGCACATCTAGCCTCTGCAATATCTCATTCTTGCTTATTCGATACCGTAGGATAAAAGGCAGGTAAACAAGCCTCTTGGTTCACATGAAAGGCTGACACAACCTTTGATAGGAAAGAAGGTATCGTGTGCAGAGAAATCACAATTTCTGAGATCCTTAGGAAGGGTGATATCTGTCACATGGAGATTATTGCTATCAAAAATACCGTCTTCACTGTGAGGTCCAGAAGAGATGCATCTTAGAGAGGCTTGTATGGAGGCTTAGACAAGCTCTTCAGAATGATATTAAGATTCCAGGACAGAAAAGACTGGCATACGGAAAGTCACAACCTCAGCACTCCCTTTAAGAATCAGGTTACATCAGGGTGCGATGTCAGAGATTGTTTTACCCCTCGAGCCTAGAAGCATGATAGGCCCACCACCTGGACCTTAAGAGATGCCACTACTAGGCTCTTTTCTAATCCAACTTGAAGGAATGCTAGGATCACAGAAATTGGCATCGTGAAAGGTTCAACCTATCTTTGGTGCACCAAAGCTGGCAAGCCTTCCAGACCTTAGCATAGGCCAAAATCATTGATTGCTTCTTAGCTCGAAGTAGAGTATCCCTTGTGGGTCAAGGCCTTGTGCTCAATAGCCATGCCATAAGACTAAAGAGATCTGGGTTCTCCATGGGAATTGGACCCTGAATGAGAAGACCCACATGCACCAGTAGCTTCAGGCATCTGTCTCATTGGAGACACACAAGATAAGAACATAAGGATATAAGAATTTCCATATTAGGACAGACCGAAGGTCCATCAAGCCCAGTATCCTGTTTCCAACTGTGGCCAGCCCATGTTCCAAGTACCTAGCTAGAACCCATGGAGTAAAACAGAGTTTATGCTGCTTATCCTAGGAATAAGCAGTGGATTTCCCCAAGCCATCTCAGTAATGGCCTCTTCTAGGAAATTATCTACACACCAAGGCCAGTAAGGCCAACCCGAGGCTACCAAGACCATAAGACTTTGGTGAGACGTGGTTCTGCAGATAACCCAGTCCACCACAGGCCATGGGGGGAACATATATAGAAGCCTCTCTTCCAGTCAGGGCTGAACAAATGCATCCAACCCTGAGCTTCCTGGTTTGCCGCTTGGCTGTAAAAACGTTCATCTCTGGCCCAGCATTGCACAATGAGGATGAATGCTCTTTGGGAAAGTCAGCCTGTATATTTTCCCCTACCACTACATGGGCTTCCATCCATTGGAACAACATCTGAGCCTCCAGATTCAAGGAAGCACTTCTGGTACCCTCCTGTCTGTTCACGTAAGCTATTGCAGTGTCATTGTCGGAGAACACTAGAACTGCTTTTCTTTCCAGGTACTGTTCCAATGCCCTCAGCGCTAGGGGAATGGCTCAGAGTGCCAAGTGATTTATAGACCAAGTTTAAGTTTCAAGTTTTATTAAAATTTTGATATATTGCAATATCATAAATTCAAAGTGATTTACAATTATAATGGGGTCCAAATTATTAAATACAACAAAAACATGGACATTACAGACTTGCACATGAGGGAAGTGGGAAGAACTACAATAAGCATATTAAAGAGGACATAAAAGGTAAGAACAATAGGAGGGTAAGAGCTTAAAAAAGTAAAAAGAAAACTAAAAGTGCTTTAATTTCACGAGGCCTGGAATAAAGGAACTAATAATTTTTGCGAAGTGAAGAAGCAAGGAAATACCCTGCGAGAATTATGTCTCAAAGGCATCCTTATACAGACCACTTCCTTTGTGTCCATTGACACTGTATCAGATGACCACCACAATGGGCTCCCTAGCCGAACAGGCTGGCATCGGTCATTAGGGTCACCCTTGAGGAGATTTGGAGAGGTAAGCCTTTCGATAAGGTATCCCTTTGGAAGCACAAATGTAAGCTGTTCCTTGCATTCCCTGTCCAGGGATGCTGCCACTGTAAGGAATGCCTCTGCGGTGACCACCTGGAGAGCAGAGCATCCTGGAGAGGGTGCATATGCTTCTTCGTCCAGGGAACTACCTTCAGGGTGGTTGCAATCAAACTCAGCACCTGAAGGTAATGCCAGGATATGGGATTCAGCATAGTTAAGAAAGCTGAAATCTGCTTCCTAAGTTTCTGTTTGAATGGCTCTGGAAGAAAGATGCGGCTTCTCACCTTTTCGAAGCAGACCCCTAGATACTCCAGACATTGGATTGTCTCCAGATGTCTCTTCTTGAATGCCTGTTCGCCCTCCGGCCTTGATGGCGCTTTGATCAGTCAATCATCCAGGTTTCTCATCTTGCGGAGGTGAGCTGTGACTACCACCATCACCTTGGTGAAGGTGCAAAGGGCAATTGCCAGACCAAAGCTAGGGCTATAAACTGAAAATGTCATTGAAGAACATGAAATCTGAAGTATTTCCTATGGTCCGGGAAAGTGTGCCTCTGTCAGATCTAGAGAGGCAAGGAATTCCCCTGAAGCCACCGCTGCAACAATGGACCAAACCATCTCCATGCAGAAGCGTGGTACTCTCAACATTGTATTTATGGACTTTAGGTCCAGGATTGGTCTCTAATCTGGTGCCTTTCTAGAGCACTATGAAGTATATGGAATATCTTAATTGGAAAAAGTATATGGAAAAGCTTCATTGGGATATGCCTTTAAGATTGTTTGTGATTGTTAAGATTGTCTGTAATTTCCCTGATGCAGCGGTGTTTACAGCTGTGAAAGGCTGTCACAGTGTCAGAGAGGAGGAAGTGTGTGAAGACGTTTTTTGGTAGCTCTGAATGAATGAGTTGTCATTACCACAGTCGCAGCAAGTAGATATTAATGGGCAATGTATGCCTTAAAAGTTTGTTTGAACATTTAACCAGCACTGTTGAATATTTTCCCGATGGACTGATATAAAGTTGCTTTGAATTAAGTTTAAAGTGGATTGCCAAGACTTATAAGCGTTTGGATACAATTTAAAAGTGTTTTGAGCTACACAACCACGGAGCAAGTAAGACTAGTTTGAATGATGATAACTTTTGTTACAAGAGTAATTTATCACGGTAAAGTTGTGAAAATATATTCTTTTCAGTTCCTCCTAGGATTTGTTCTCCCTGAGGATGATTTTGAAACCCAGCTTGGGTCGGAGAGCAGTAAATAGAGCTTAATAAGTTTACAAGTGGTGGACTATCCACATGGAAATTTTAAACAACTTTCATATGGAGCATATTAAACACTGTCCGTCACCAGTTAAGTTTTGTGGAATTTGAATATGGGGGGGGAAATTATGCAACTATAGAAAAGTTGATTTATTTTTTTATTTGAAATATTTATATTCTGTATATCCACAGTTCTATCCTAAGAAAATAAAGAAGTCTCCATTAGACAATCCTATCTGACTTCCAAACTCCTCTCTCACTAAACAAGTATCAAGGTAATTAAATTGGCACTGTTCATTTTGTAGAAAGAAAGAAAAGAGCTGAAGAGGAAGTATTAAGCTAACAAATAAGGGAAGAAAAAAATGGCAGTTATCTGCAAAATTCATAAAATGTGTCTTTTGTATAACTATAATGATCATATTTTATGCTGTCACTTTACACTTAATTGCTCACCCTGGTACTTTTCTTCACAGAAGCCATCAGTACCCCACCGAGCCAGATGCTGAATATAAAAAAAAAACATACTGTGACCATGGACTTGTACTAAAGTTACTTTGCTGAGCTGTGGTGTATGACAAGTTAATTTTTGCAATTATACTTTTTCAAAGCATAAATGAAACTGCAGGTCATCACTATTTCATATCATTAAAAAGAGAAGAAAATAATGTATCGTGAAGGACTCAAAATTACTTCTTCTTTACAAAACTTGGCACATGAAACTAACTTGTCTTTTTTCCATCGTGAGGCCAAATGAATAGACACCACGTCAGCACACACCGCTAAGCTTCCTGACATCAAAACACATGTGATTTATTTTGTGAAGTGATTTCGGCAAGTCAAGCCATCACGTGTGTAGAGTATCAGGTATCCATATTGCCCAAGTGTCTATTTGAAATCTCTTAGCCGTTAACTACTGCATTTCTTCATTTTTTCTGTTATACAATTTTAAGCTTACAAGTCAAGGAGCTTTGGGGTGTTTAACATCGGCTCCTTTCTGATCTCTCCACTAGGAAACTAAGAAATGCTCAGAGGCTTATCATAAAGCCTAGTGAGAAACACTGAGCTGAAATATTTGTACAAATTTGTCCATGCTTTGAGTGAAATGATTGCTTTATTAGGGGTCCTTTTACTAAGCTACAGTAAAAAGTGGCCTTACTGCATCCTTATGCAGGTCTTTCCTGCAGGCTAACGCCATTTTTTCTACAGCTAGAATTTTCCCAATTAATGGCCATGTGCTAATAGTCAACGAATTATATAGAGGAGCAAACAGTCAACAATCAATACTACCTACAAAAATGTTTGCTTTGAATTGGAAGGGAATACTATACAGCTTAATCTTTAAAAGGAACCAAACACAGAGAAAGACTTGCCTTAATATGAAAAACAAACAACAAAAAAGGCAAGGGAGATGTCCTAATCACCAAACGTATTAGTTTTATTGAATGAAAAGATATGTTCCAACAAGGATCCAAGTTTCGGCATAAAACTATGGTTTCATCAGGGGGCACTAAAAACATCCTCTATAATAAAACCCTAAGCGTGCATGCACACTTACAACTCCATGTTCCCTGACAGCGTGAGGTGTGCCTCCATGCCGAAATTCAATTTCAGGCGCATGGGGCGGCTTGCGGCGCATGCAGCGATTTGAGCGGCGATGGCGGTTTGACTCCTGCGCTGCCACTGCCAGGACGCCTCTTCTCACCTCTGGACCAGGAAACACAGCAGCCGTGGGGCATTTGCTAGGCTAGCCCACTTCAATAATGTGAGGTGGGCCTGCCTAGCAAAAGTCCCGAGGCTACCCGGGCTAGCGGATGCTGGACAGGGGGAGCAGAGAAAGGAGAAGGGGTGCTACTGGACAGGGGGAATCAGGTAAGGGGTGCTGCTGGACAGGGGGAGCAGGAAAGAGGTGCTGCTGGACAGGGAGGAGGTAAAAGGAAGGGAGAAGGCCTACTGCTGGACAGGGGGAGCAGGGAAGAGGTGCTGCTAGACAGGAGGGAGGTTAAACGAAGGGAGAAGGGCTGCTGCTGGACAGGAGAAGCAGTGAAGGGGTGCTGCTGGACACGAGGGAGGTAAAAGGAAGGGAGAAGAGCTACTACTGGACAGGGGGAGTCAGGCAAGGGGTGGTGGTGGACAGCCGAGGAAAGAGAGACAGAAAGAAAGAAAGACAGACAGCGGCCAAGGAAAGAGAGAGACCAAAAGAAAGAAAGAGAGACAGACAGAAAGTGGCCAAGGAGAGAAAGAGAAAGAAAGACAGACAGACAAAAGGACACATCTGTTCTAGCACCCGTTAATGTAAAGGGCTTAAAGACTAGTAATATGTAATAAACATACATAAATATTAAAAACCAATGATAATAACAACACAATCAAGCTAAAAACACAAATAAGCAAGTTACAACTAAAATATGGTCAAATCACTCAAGAATGTACTCAAACATGTATATATTAGAACATAACATAAGAATAGCCTTACTGGGTCAGACCAATGGTCCATCAAGCCCAGTAGTCCATTCTCACGGTGGCCAATCCAGGTCACTAGTACCTGGCCAAAACCCAAGGAATAACAATATTCCATGCTACCGATCCACGGCAAGCAGTGGCTTCCCCCATATCTTTCTCAATAACAGACTATGTACTTTTCCTCCAAACCTTTCTTAAAACCAGCTACGCTATTTGCTCTTACCACAACCTCTGACAATGCGTTCCAGAGCTTAACTATTCTCTGAGTGAAAAAATATTTCCTCCTACTGGTTTTAAAGTATTTCCCTGTAACTTCATCGAGTGTCCCCTAGTCTTTGTCATTTTTGATGGAGTGAAAAATCGATCCACTTGTATCTGTTCTACTCCACTCAGGATTTTGTAGACTTCAATAATATCTCCCCTTAGCTGTCTCTTTTCCAAGCTGAAGAGCCCTAACCTTTTTAGTCTTTTCTCATATGAGTATATTTATTCTTATAAAGCCTGTTTCAATTTTTGGATTAACAAATTAATGAGTATTTTTGCACATAAGAAAAATTGCACATTAAAACAATAAAGAGAATAAAGACAAAGGTTTTTTAGGATCTATGAAAGATACCATCATCCAATTATTATCAAATGGACAATTGAATGGTCTGTGGTATGGATGTCTGAGATCCTTTTTTCCTTTTAAAAAAAAAAAAAATTACAGATATGCTATGCCTTTTCTATTAAGCTAAGTACTTTTGATGGAAACTATTGGCTTTTTACTAGCTTACATTTTTGTTTTTTCGCCAAAATCCTGAATGGAGTAGAACAGGTACAAGAGGATCGATTTTTCACTCCGTCAAAAATTACAAAGACTAGGGGACATTCGATGAAGTTACAGGGAACTACTTTTAAAACCAATAGGAGGAAATAATTTTTCACTCAGAGAATAGTTAAGCTCTGGAATGCAATGCCAGAGGTTGTGGTAAAAGCAGATAGCATAGCTGGTTTTAAGAAAGGTTTGGACAAGTTCCTGGAGGAAAAGTCCATAGTCTTTTATTGAGAAAGACATGGGGGAAGCCACTGCTTGCCCTGGATCGGTAGCATGGAATATTGCTATTCCTTGGGTTTTGGCCAGGTACTAGGGACCTGGATTTGCCACTGTGAGAAACGGGTACTGGATTTGATGGACGGTTGGTCTGACGCAGTAATGCTATTCTTATATTCTTATTGATATGTGGCCGGTGCCTATTTTTTAGGCACCAGACAATTTAGGTGCCATTTCATCCCCTTGGTACCTTTTTTGCCTCTAGATGAGATCCCTTTTGAATATCAACCCCCATGCACTTTTTGATCTCCTTTTCAGCAAATAAAGAGACTAGATCAATAATTACAAAAGCTGATATAGATTCATCTAGTCCTGAAGTCATTACTGTAAAAGTATTACTGAAAAAACTATGAATAGTAAGACAAAATATTTGAAATCTAAATATCCGAATACACATTTATGTGCACATATTGTAGCAATGCCGCTTAGTTCAATCTATCTACCTTTCAGATGGACAATTCTTTGCAAGCCACTGGCCAAAATCATAAAATGAAATTTTGAGCATAATGTTCCACTTCAAAAGAACTAAATGGTTTAAGAAAATTGCTTTTTTAAAGAATGTTCTAATGATACAATTTATGCAGATAGAGTTAGTGTACAATAAAGTTATAAGCCAGATCTGAAACAAAGTCATGAAAATAAGCAAACATTTTAGATGTAAAAACATATATATATATATATATATATATTACCAAAAAGATCACTTATAGAAGCACTACAAAGGGTCACTATATCATTAACAGAACTTCTATAATTTCAACACCTGAAATGGGTATAATGGAACAGGTTTCACATTTTAATTGAAAACAAGATCTGTATTCTTCAAAAGGTAGGTACCCTAGCTACTTTTTATTAAAGAGATGACTAGTTTTGCTTCATAGCCATTTCACATTGCACATTTTGCTGGAATCATTTATTCCACAAAAGGCATTCACAGTATATTACTCATTCTATTGACTCTTTGAACAGCTTAAAATATACAATTCTCAAGAATTCTAAAAACTGTTCTGATTGTGTGTATTCTTTAATTTTAATATTAGACTGCCATACAAGAAAAATATGAGCACTTTGTCACCCCTTGCATGGGCATTGCTGGTAAGAAGGTTCCCATTACCCATTGGCCTATCTCTGAAAGATTCTGATGCCTAGATGTCTAATTCAGGACACCTCTTTCCACTGCAGGCCAATTTGGCAACTCATGTCAGACCTGGAACATTATATGATTTATGCTGTAGGAGGCCGCTGAAACTTTCCTGCATGCCTCTTGACTGGCTGGCCTCAAGACTGCAAGGAGCACAGTCAATGGAGATTTTAAAAAAGTAGGAGCTGCTCATCGCTCTCCTCCTCCTTCAGCCATTTCCTTCCTGACTCTCCCGACTGAGTTCCACAAGCAAGAAAAAAAAAAATGCTGTTCCTCCTAAAAAGAGGCAGACTTGTACAAATGAATTAGGAAAGAAAACAGCTTTTTTGCTCCTAAGGACCAAGGTAGCAACCAATTTGTGGGAGCTGCTTGAAGAATAGCTGTTAAAAAAAAAAAAAAAAAAGTTAAATTGTCTAAGCCACTTTAACTTCAGAACAAAAAAGTACCTTTCTGGCCTGCTAATATGAATACCACTCTCTCACTCTTGTGACCAGCAGCATGTGCTGTCAGAAGGTTACTGTGGCATGGGTCCTTTCCACAAAAATCTCGGTTTCATCACCAGAAGACGCTGCTTCCAGAACTTGGTCTCTGTCTTCCGAACTGCAGCAAGACTAGGTTCTCTCTGTCCCATTTTAACACTAGTACAGTATCTGTGCCTCTTTCTTTCCTCTCCTACAGTGTAGTAGTGTGCCCACTTGCTAATACCTAATATATGTCCCTTGGCACTGTATGCACACACAGCCACTTCAGAATGCTAAGGCTTGAAGCACACACTGAAACAGAATGCATCTCGAGGATAATCTGCGCTTTTCAAATGACGGCTCATTTCTAGTGCTTAGTCTAACCCATACAGGACCACTTCTGCACAAGCTGTTAGCCATCATAAATGATCCACTACATTTGGGTGGGAACAATGTCTTCATCCCCTGTTATCCCTGGGACAAACATCATAAAAGATTTGGACATAATAACTGCCTAGCTTGCTATTGCCCAGATATGCCAGTCTAATACGTCAGACCAGCGGTCCATCGTGCCCAGCAGTCCGCTCACGCGGCGGCCCCCAGGTCAAAGAGTAGTGCTGTAAAATGAGTCCAGCCTCACCTGTGTACATCCCAGTTTAGCAGGAACTTGTCCAGCTTAGTCTTGAAACCCTGGAGGGTGTTTTCCCCTACAACAGACTCCGGAAGAGCGTTCCAGCGTTCTACCACTCTCTGAGTGAAGAAGAACTTTCTTATGTTCGTACGGAATCTATCCCCTTTCAACTTTACAGAGTGCCCTCTCCAGGTTTCCTCATTTGAGTATGGAAGAGGGCACTGTCCAGCATTAATACACTGGATGGATGGATGGATAGATTAGATAGATTAGATAGATAGATGGGATAGATAGATAGATTAGATAGATAGATAGAACGATAGATAGAACGATAGATAGAACGATAGATAGAACGATAGATAGAACGATAGAACGATAGATAGAACGATAGAACGATAGATAGATAGAACGATAGATAGATAGAACGATAGAACGATAGATAGATAGATAGATAGAACGATAGAACGATAGAACGATAGATAGATAGATAGATAGATAGATAGATAGATAGATAGATAGCAACATGACTGAGAGAAGGTATATTACTGTTTGGCCCAGACAGTAAATACTGTTTATGAATGGCAACCTTTCTTTTGAACCAGTTAATTGTTTACAGAGCATTGGTTCTTTAATTAGACTTGGTTTTACACAAGCCGGTGTTTAGCCTATCACGCATCACGTTTTGTGATGACGTCACGCCGCCCGGTTCGTTCGTCTTTTTGTTCGAGCCGGGCGCATCTCGCAGTCCCAGAACCATTTTGAGAGGAGCCAGCTTTACTACTGTCGTGTTGTAAGAAGCGGGGAGATATTTGAACACTGCATTGATCCCCTGAAGTAGCCTTTTTAGGCGAAACAGAAAGACTTTTCTGTCGAGACAAGGAGTTAGAAGCTTTTTTAGAAGTTCCACACCTTCAGATGAGTGCGTTTTTCTCTTCTACTGTTGTTCTATGCCCCACGCCTCCACGCCTCCACAACCATTTACATAAGTGAAGTTGAGCTGTAGCCCTCGCTAATATTTTAGTTAGTTTGGGATTTTGTTCACTTTTTTGACACATTCTAGTGCATTGAACTTTTCTTACACTACTTATATTGAAAAATTTGAAAAACATTTGATTCTGTATGAATGGAAATTATTTATTTATATGTGTACGGAGTTTTTTTATAAACCAGTGATGATGTGAACGGGTTTGGGTACTTGTGTAGTCCCGGCCTCTAATAATTGAGGTTTATTTTTCTCCGTCGTATTATGATTTTTCATACAGATGGTGTTATGTCAATAGTTCTTGTATATGTGGCATGAATGACTCCCTGCTACTAAATATCATTTACAATACGTTTTAGATATATATTCACTGATTATATACGATTGTATTCCCTAATATATTTAGTTGGCCCAGACAGTATACATTTGTCAGTTATGAGAGTGGAATTATTCCAGTACCATCCAAAACAACCTGGCAGCCTGGAATGAATATATACATGAATAAGTGGCAACAACCTGATATGAGGGAATTTTGTTTCTGCTTCCCTTCTCCTGCAGTTGAGGACAGCCCACAAAGATCTTGAGGAAAGGACTCCAATCCATGCAGGTTGGTCAAGTCTCTAAAGAGTTAAAAGGAAGAGGGCCTGGAAGAGTCCTGCTAGGGTTAAAGCATTACTTGGACAGTCTCTGATGAAGCACAGCCTGAGTTTACCCGAGCTTGCACTGAATACAAACATTAGCCCTTTTAACATAAAGTAGGCCTTCACACTCAAAAGTCAACCATAACATGGCAGTGCCACTGTTGTCATGCCCAGGAATGTGCATTTGATAAGTAACCTGGTTAGTTCTGAAATGCACCCCAGATAGCCAGGTAAGGGATATAAGGAAAGTGATGACAGGACAATGTTTACTTGTATTTGAAAGAAGAACATTAACATAAGAATAGCCTTACTGGGTCAGATCAATGGTCCATCTGGCTCAGTAGCCCGTCCTCACAGTGGCCAATCCAGGTCACTAGTACCTGGCCAAAACCCAAGGAGTATCAATATTCCATGCTACCGATCCAGGGCAAGCAGTGGCTTCCCCCCCATGTTTTTCTCAAAAATAGACTATGGACTTTTCCTCCAGGAAACTGTCTAAACCTTTCTTAAAACCAGCTACGCTATTCGCTCGTACCACAACCTCTGGCAATGTGTTCCAGAGCTTAACCTATTGATGAACGTGAGAGATAGAGCACAACGGCTGCCATGGTTACATTAGTTGATAGCAGTAGTGTAAAAGACCACAATCTTATAAAACACATTTATAAATTTTTATGGTTTTTATATTTCTCATTAGTAACCATATAAAAGCTCTAGAGCACCAATAATTAACTTTACCTTGTCATTCAACTGTATTTGGTCATTCATGTGAGGCCTGGCATTAAAGTCAAGAATCAATGCTGCAAATGTGAACATCTTTGTACAGTTCACAAATTGAATAATATCATTTGCAAAGGGACAGTCTATTCTTGCTTAACAATGCTGGATAAATGGCCTGGCTCATAACTATTATGGCAGCTTTACCATTTAATCATTGTACATTAATACATTATCAATACTGTGAACATGTAAGTACAAAATTACTTGTCAAAGTGCTATCATATTACAGATTATGATCCTTAAATGCAATACATCTGGAATTTTAAAAGAATTACACACTAATACCATGTTCATATATTACAGAAAAAGTATCACATAAATAAAAGTTGCATACCTATAACAGGTAATCTCCAAAGACAGCACTCTGGTATTATATGACTTTCTTGCAAACAACTAGAGTATTCCAGAGCTTTCTAAAAAATTCAAAAGCCTTTCACAGGCAATACATGATAATTTTTACACTATAGCAGCCCTCTCACTGCCTTCAATTGCTTAAATTCAGTTTAAACTGGGAAAGAAAGTAGAACAACTCTAGAAAGGAAGGTTTATGAATAAAAAGGTGGGTACATGACAATTTTTTTCTGTAAGCAAATGGTTCACATTAATCATACATTTGGAACTTTCCAGTTAAATGCCATACTCATATTCAAGAATACAGAGCAACCACAACATTAAGGGCTCCTTTTATCAAGGTGCGGTAGGCGGTTAACGCGCAAAATACTGCGCGTTCAACCGCCTGCCACGCTAGTCGCTAACGCCTCCATTGAGGAGGCGTTAGTTTTTTGGCTTGCTGCGGGGGTTAGCGCGTGATGAAATGTCGGACGCGCTAACTCCCGTAGCGCACCTTGATAAAAGGAGCCCTAAGAATCACCAGTGGGTGTTTTGAACACCAAGATGACAGACTAAAATTAGAAAAGTCATTCCTTACAGAACTGGATCTCTAAAAGGCTCTGGACAACATACAGCCCCATTTTATTGTCTTACTGGGAAGGTAAATGTGTGGTTGAACTCTATATTGCAGTTTTTAAGATCTCCTCAACAGAAACAGATCTTACACTGGTGAACAATACCATAGTTGTAACATTTTGCGAATTGGTATGCCTTTCCAAAGTCAGGCCTCTCTGTACATAACAAAAGTAAACACATTTTGATATTAGTAAATGGAATGCATTCACTATCAAACTTTCTTGGCTGCCAGTCAAGAGCAGAATCCAATTTAAAGTCGCATGTAAGGTCCACAAGGATATATATGGGGGAAACTCTTCCGGACTAACATCCTTCTACAATTCAAGAACGATCCAACACTGTAAACTACCGTTTCCCTCTCCACGCCAAGTCTGGAGGAAATCACTCTTCGAGTCCACCTTTGAGTTCCAAGGCCCCAAAATTTGGAGCTGCCTCCTGACCTATTTACACCAGATCCCTTCCTACCTTCAATTTAGGAAGGCAATAAAAACACATCTATTCTCACTATAATTCAGGACTTAAATTCCATACTGTATGACTCATGATGCTCCTGCTTTAAGCTTTATTAATCTTATGTAATACGCTACAATGATTCCTATTAGACAATTGTGGGGTACAAAAAATTGTATGGTATGGTATGGAGACAGCATATTGATTTTAGCGGACAAAAACAAAGCAAAGGGAACCATGGGGCTGCTTCAGCACAGAATTGCTACAAATTGCCAATGAAACACATCTGTCCTTTGCAAATCCAAGAAACTCAGGCTTCATATCCTGCTTCTTCCATGAATGCTCCTTTTTAATTCGAAGAAATCACTTTATCCTCCACTGGCCTTAGATGCAACTTAGATTGTAAGCCCATTTGGACAAGAAAATAACTTGTACACCTGATTGCAACATGCCTCAAGCTCAAATTTGGGAAAAACAAGTAATTAAATCTAAAATCAAAATCCAAAAACAGTGCATACACATGCAATCAATCTCTGTCCCAGAAAGCTAACGATTTGAAAAGATTTATGAAGAACATGATCTAAATTTTACAGGAAGGGTTAGCAATTTAAGCAGGTCCTTTATTCTAAGTATTCAGCCATACTCTCCCATTTTTCTGATAGTATGTATTCTGGGCTCAAAAGCTCAGAATGCAAAGGAAAAAAGGATTGTCTAAAGAGCCATAAACTGCTGCCAAGTTTACTAGAAATGTCACTTTTCTTCCTATCTAACCCTCCACATAAAATTGCTTTTTAAAAAATATGAGACCCCCGATTCCTAAAACAAAAGAACTACTGAATTATTCTTTTTCAATAATCCAGTTTTTATCATATTTTCATAAATGGCAACTGTACACTTTAAATGTGAATAGTTTCTCTACTTCACATTTTATCTCTCTTTTGTTACAAACATAAGTTGTAGTCCAGTATATTTGCTACATTGCAAAGATTCAAAACTTCTATTGCCAAAAGATAATATTTTGAGGTCTTTCATTTTCGCCAAGTCAGACACTAAATCATAACGGACAATTATCAGCAAATTCTCTCTGACAGGCCCTAAACCCACTGAGATAATGCAGCTGACAAACTTTGATGTGCCGTGCCTGTACACATTATGTTCATAAAGTGTGTACATCTGGGTACCCTTTATGGCAATATAGCAAACAGCAATCATTTATTCCACTCTAATTAGCACACATATAAATCCTCACCAATCAAGTCATCCAGTGGTTTACCATTGTGGCAGCCATACAGCAAGCTGGCAGGACATGCGAACAAAACACAAACACCTATTGGGTTTGATTTGAACCTGCCATCATACCATAGCACCCACTCCCCCCTCCCTTCCTCATCCTGACTGTAACCAGTTCTTCCCTTCAAAACCCATCATGAAATTACAGAAGAAAAAGGTCATCAGACAGATTGCTAGCTGTTTCAGGCAAAAATCAGAATTATCTTTCAAGCATGTTAACTAAGAAGTATTTCCCATAAGAACATAAGAATAGGCTTACTGGGTCAGACCAATGGTCCTTATAGCCCAGTAGCCCATCTTCATGGTGGCCAATCCAGGTCACAAGTACCCGGCAAAAAACCAAATAGTAGCAATATTCCATGCTACCGATCCAGAGCAAGCAGCGGCTTCCCCCATGTGTCTCAATAGCAGACTATGGCCTTTTACTCCAGGAACTTGTCCAAACCTTTTTTAAAACCAGCTGCGTTAACTGCTCTTACCATATCCTCTAGCAATGCGCTCCAGAGCTCAACTGTTCTCTGAGTGAAAAATATTTCCTCCTATTTCCCAGTAACTTCATTGAATGTTCCCTAGTCTTTTTTTAATTTTTGATGCAGTAAAAACTCGATCCACTTATACCAGTGTTTCTCAACTCAGTCCTGGCGTACCCCCCTTGCCAGTAAGGTTTTCAGGATATCCACAATGAATATGCATAAACTTGATTTATATATACTGCTTCCATTATATGTGAATTTATTTTATGCATTGTGGATACCCTGAAACCTGACTGGCAAGGGTTTACTCCAGGACTAAGTTCAGAAACACTGTTCTACACCACTGTTATAGGGGAAAACACCCTCCAGGGTTTCAAGACAAAGTTGGACAAGTTTGTGCTAAACTGGAACATACGCAGGTGAGGCTGGAATCATTTAGAACACTAGCCTTTGACCTGAGGGCCGCCATATGAGCGGACTGCTGGGCAGGATGGACCACTTGTCTGACCCAGCAGCGGCAATTCTTATGTTCTTATGTCCCCAAAGCCATTTCTTTTCCAAACTGAAGAACCCTAACCTCTTAAGGCTTAGTTTAGTTTAGGCTTTCCTTATACAAGAACTGTTCCATCCTCTTTATCATCTTGGTTGCTCTTCTTTGAACTTTTTCTAATTCCACTATATCTTTTTTGAGATAAAGCAACCAGAACTAAACACAATACAGTATTCAAAGTGTGGTTGCTCCATGGAGTGATACAGAGGCATTGATTATAACATTCTTAGTCTTGTTTAACATCCCTTTTCTAATAATTCCTAGCATTGGATGGAATGTTTCAGAATATTGTCTACAATGACACCCAGATGATTTACTTGGGTGCTGACCATCAAGGTGGACCCTAGCATCTGGTAACTGATTCTCCACATTAAATTTTATCTGCTATTTAGAAGTACAGTCTTCCAATTTCCTAAGGTTTGCCTGCAATTTTCCACAGTCTGCATGTGTTTTGACAACTTTGAACAGTTTAGTGTCATATGCAAATTTAGGCTCTCTTTTACTAAGCAGCAGCAGAGGTTTCTACCACGGCCTGGAGCACTAAATGCTCTGCCACTGCTCCAAACCTCATAGGAATTCTATGAGTGCTCGAGCAGTGTTGGAACAGCTCCGGGATGTGGTAGAAATCTCTACTGCAGCTTAGTAAAATAGGGCCTTAATCACCTCACTCATTGTTCCAATTTTCAGATCATTTATAAATAAGTTAAATAGCACCAGTTTCAGTACAGATCTCTGCGCCACTCCAGTATTTACCCTTCTCCAGTATTTACCCTTCTCCATTTTAACCCTACCCTCCATTTTCTGTCTGATTACCAATTCCTAGTCCACAATTGAACATTGCTTCCTATCCCATGACTTTAATTTTCTCAAGAGCTTCGCTTGAGGAACTTCGTCAAAAGCTTTATGAAAATCTAGGTACACTACATCAACTAGCTCACTTTTATCCACACGTTTATTCATACCTTTAAATATGTCAAACAAATTGGTGACCATAAGTCTAACAACCCGAGTGGTATAGATAACCAGTATAACTTCAATATTATATAATCCATTCTAGATAATGAGTACTGACTAAGATAAGTAGCCAGCTGTCAGTTCTTTTCAAACTAATGGATAGGTGCATTTCTGAAAGATTCTAAAAAATTCTTTAAAATATTGAATATACTTAAGAGTATATATTAAGTAGTAAATCTAAGTTAAAAAAATACAGTGGTACCTTGGATTACGAGCATAATCCGTTCCAGGAGCATGCTCGTAATCCAAAATGCTCGTTTATCAAAGCGAGATTCCCCATAGGAAATAATGGAACGTGAACTCTCAGGCCTTGAGCATGCGCACATACTCAAGGCCCAGCACAGGAGGCAGATCTTCGGGCACCGGCACCAACGCCCAGGACATGCTGGTGCCGAGGCTACACTAAAGTAAGAAGAGGGTTCGGGTGGGTTGGGGGGACCTCAGGTCATGGCGGAGGGGGTGCCCGATGGCAGCGGGGGGTGCCTGATGGCAGCGGGGGGGTGCCAGATCGTGGAGGGGAGGGTGCCAGTTCGCAGGGGGGGGGCACTCGCAAATCGAGGCGCGCTCGGTTTCCGAGGCGCCGATTTTGCGAATGTTTTGCTCATCTTGCAAAACACTCGCAAACCGGTGCACTCGTAAACCGAGGTACCACTGTGTGTGTATATATATATATATATATATAAATAAAAGAAAAAAGTATTAAATAAATCAGGTTTTTGGCCGATGACTGGAGTACGGAGCAAAAAGACTACGCTATCTCAATCTATGAAAAAACTGTGCGTAGCGCTCTAATTCTGAGGCCTTTTTTCCTGAGAAATAAAGATAGTAAATAATAATGTATGAGCGGTATATGCACCCTTCCGACTGAGTGAAACAAATTGGTGAGGCATGACGTCCCTTTGCTGAACCCATGCTGATTCTGTCCCATTAAATTATATATGTCTGTGTTACCCTTGAAAACCATTTCTAGTTCAGGTAGATCTCTTACATCTTCTGTAAAGACTGAAGCAAATAATTTATTCAGTCTCCCTCAGTGCCCCGTATGCTTCTTGGTGATCTAGCAGTCCCACGAATTCCCTCACAGGCTTTCTGCTTCTGATGTACCTGAAAATGTTATTACTGTGAGTTTTTGCCTCTGTGGCAAGTTTCTCTTCTGGTTCTCTTTTAGCTTTCTTTATCAATGTTTTGCACCTGACTTACCAGTACGTTGTTTCTTATTTTCTTCATCATATTTTTTTTTCCATTCTTTGAAGGGTGGTTTTTTTAGGCTCTAATGGCCTTCTTTCTCTTCACTTTTTAATCATGCCGGCTGACGTTTGCTCTTGTTTCCACCTTTGTTAATGCATGGAATACATCTAGTCTGGGCTTTGAAGATGGTATTTTTAAACAATGTCCATGGCCTGATTTAAAGTCCTAAACTTTTTGGCTAATCCTTTTAGCTTCTTTTTAACATTTTTCCTCATTTTATCATAGTCACCCTTTCAAAAATTAAATGCCACTACAGTAGATTTCTTTTCCGACTTCACTCCAGATATTAGCTCAAATTTGGTATTTATTTAAACATAGTAAATGGCGGCAGATAAAGACCAAAATGGTCCATCCAGTCTGCCCAACTGTATATGCTCTATAAATTAATGATTTCATACAAATTGTCCTTTTTTTTTAGATATTTCTGGGCCAGACACCCAGAGATCTGCCCAGTACTGTGCTTAGGTTCCATCTACAGCAATCTCCGTCAAAGCTTACTCCAGTCCACTAAACCAGTGGCCTCAAACTCAAACCCTTTGCAGGGCCACATTTTGGATTTGGAGGTATTTGGAGGACCTCAGAAAAAATAGTTAAGGTCTTATTAAAGAAATGACAATTTTTTTGCATGAGGTAAAACTCTTTATAGTTTATAAATCTTTCCTTTTGGCTAAGTCTTAATAATAATATTGTAATTTATAGCTAAAGAGACATATGATCAAGAAACTGTTTTATTTCACTTTTGTGATTATGATAAACATACTGAGGGCTTCAAATTAGTACCTGGTAGGCTGCATGTGGCCCCCTGGCTGCGGGTTTGAGACCACTGATCTAAACCATTCTAGCCGTCAAAGCCCTCCCCAGCCCATCCTCAACTGAATGGCCATATACAGACCCAGACCATGCATGTCTGCCAACTATTGACCTTAGTTCTTCAATATATACCATTATTTTTCTGATTAGAAATCCTCTGTATTCATCCTTTTTTGAACTCTGTCACCATTTTCCTCTCTACCACCTCCCTCAGGAGCACATTCCACACATCAACCACCCTCTCCGTAAAGAAGAATTTCCTAATATTACTCTTAATAATAATAATAATAATAACTTTATTTTTCTATACCGCCATAGTCAGGCGACTTCTAGGCGGTTTACAATGTAAGAAGGCTGGACATTCAGCGAATAACAAAGGTCTTAGTACAGTACAATGCTAATACAATACAATAACTCCACATATAATACAATACAGTAAGTCTAAATACAATACTATACAATAAGTTTAAATACCGTACCGAACAAAGAGTCTAGATGCCGAACAATAGTCTAAATGGTAAACTTACATATTAATTGGAGATCTAAGGGTAATGAGTGTCTGAAAGATTTAGAACATCCATGAGGGGGGTCTTAGTGGGGGAGGGGACCGTTTTAGTCAATGAATTTAGCGAATAGGGTGGTTTTGATCGATTTGCGGAATGTATTATAAGTCATATTTGGTTCGTTTATGTGGTTTTTCAGCCAGGTTTGCTGTCTGTTCGCTTGGAACTTAAAGGTTCTGTCCAAGAAGGATTTGTATCTGCAGCCTGTGGTCTTTGGGTATGCAAAGATGTTTTTGTTTCTGGTCGTTCTTGTGGGGTTGTGTAGGGTGAAGTGAGTTAGTAGGTATGAAGGTGCTAGTCCCCAGGCTTGTTTGAAACAGGTGCAAGCGAATTTGAATAGAATTCGCGCTTCTATTGGAAGCCAGTGCAGCTTTTTGTAGTAGGGGCTGATGTGGTCGTTTTTTCTAAGTCCGAAAATTAGGCGAACGGCGGTGTTTTGTATTAATCTTAGTTTTTTTATTGTTTTTTGTGGGATGCCTAGGTAGATGATGTTGCAGTAGTCAAGAAGGGATAGGATCAGTGCCTGTACCAGCAACCTGAATGATGAAGGGTCAAAGAATTTTTACTCTTGACTTTACTTCAAATTATGCTCTCAGGTTTTACCATTTTCCTTTCTCTGGAAAATATTTTATTCTATGTTAATATCTTTCAAGTATTTGTATGTCTGAATCATATCTCCCCTGTCCCTCCTTTCCTCTAGGGCATGGGTCTCCAAAGTCCATCCTTGAGGGTCGAATCCAGTTGGGTTTTCAGGATTTCCCCAATGAATATGCATTGAAAGCAGTGCATGCACATAGATCTCATGCATATTCACTGGGGAAATCCTGAAAACCCAACTGGATTCGGCCCTCGAAGGAGGGACTTTGGAGACCCCTGTTCTAGGGTATACATATTCAGAGCTTCCAGTCTCTCATCATATATCTTTTGGTGCAAACATCCTACCATTTTTGTCACCTTTCTCTGGACAAGTGAGGTTATTAAATTTGCAGATGACACTAAACTGTTCAAAGTTGTTAAACTGCATGCAGATTGTGAAAATTTGCAGGCAGCCCTTCGGAAATTGGAAGATTGGGCATCCAAGTGGGCAGATGAAATTTAATGTGGACAAATGCAAAGTGATGCACATTAGGAAGAATAACCCAAATCATCTTTTACCTTTTTCTTTTCTTTTTTTATTGAATTGTACCTTTCCTTCACAATTCTTGGAATTTTGTTATATCTTTTCTATTTTAATAATTGTTTACTCAGGTACTTTAGCTAGATTGTGAGCCTTCGGGACAGATAGGGAAGTTCTAAGTACCTGTAATTTATTGTAAACCGCTTAGATCTGTAATATGCTTAAGCGGTATATCAAATTTTAATAAAGCATAAGTTATCGGATGCTAGGGTCCATCTTGGAGGTTAGCACCCAAGAAAAGGATCTGGGTGTCATTTTAGACAATACGATGAAACCTTCCACCCAATGTGCGGTGGTGGCCAATAAAGCAAACAGAATGTTAGGAATTATTTAAAAAGGGATGGTTAACAAGACTAAGAATGTTATAATGCCCCTGTATCGCTCCATGGTGCAACCACACCTGAAGTATTGCATTCAATTCAGGTCTCCCTATCTCAAAAAAGATATAGCAGCACTAGAAAAGGTTCAAAGAGTGACCAAGATGATAAAGGGGATGGAGCTCCTCTCGTATGAGGAAAAACAAAACTGGTTAGGGCTCTTCAGCTTGGAAAAGAGACGGCTGAGGGGAGATATGATTAAAGTCTACAAAATTCTGAGTGGAGTAGAACAGGTACAAGTGGATCAATTTTTCACTCCATCAAAAATGACAAAGACTAGGGATAATTCAATGAAGTTACAGGGAAACACTTTTAAAACCAACTGGAGGAAATATTTTTTTCACTCAGAGAATAGTTAAGCTCTAGAACGCGTTGCCAGAGGTTGTGGTAAGAGTGGATAGTATAGCTGGTTTTAAGAAAGGTTTGGACAATTTCCTGCATGAAAAATCCATAGTCTGTTATTGAGAAAGACATGCTTGTCCTGGATTGGTGGCATGGAATGTTGCTACTCCTTGGGTTTTGGCCAGGTTCTAGGGCCCAGGATTTGTCTCCGTGAGAACTGGTTACTAGGCTGGATGGACCATTGGTTTGAACCAGTAAGGCTATTCTTAGGTTCTTACTCCAAGTGGGGCCTCACCAACTAACCTGTACAAGAGCATCAACACCTTCTTTCTTCTGTTGGTTATGCCTCTCTCTATACAGCCAAGCAATTTTCTGGCAAAAGTCACCACCTTGTCACACTGTTTCTTTGATTTAGATCTTCAGACATTATCACCCCAAGGTCCCTCTCCCCATCTATGCTTTTCAGCCTTTCACCTCCCAGCACATATGGTTCTTTCTGATGTCTAATTCCCAAATGCATTATTCTGCATGTCTTTGCATTGAATTTTAGTTGCCAGATATTAGACCATTCCTCTAATTTTTGCAGATCATTTTTCATGTTTTCCACTCCCTTCTTCTTGTCTTCTCTGTTACAAATCTTGGTATCATCCGCAAAAAGGCAAACCTTTCCTAGAAACATAGAAACATGATGGCAGATAAAGGCCAAATGACCCATCTAGTCTGCCCATCCGCAGTAACCATTATTTCTTTCTTTCTCCAAGCAATCCCATGTGCCTATCCCAGGCCCTTTTGAATTCAGACACAGTCTTTGTCTCCACCACCTCTTCTGGGAGACTGTTCCATGCATCTACCACACTTTCTGTAAAAGAGTATTTCCTTAGATTACTCCGGAGCCTATCACCTCTTAACTTCATCCTATGCCCTCTCATTGCAGAATTTCCTTTCAAATTAAAAAGAGTCAACTCATGTGCATTTACATTACGTAGGTATTTAAATGTCTCTATCATATCTTCCCTCTCCCATCTTTCCTCCAAAGTATACAGATTGAGATCTTTAAGTCTGTCCCCATACGCCTTATGATGAAGACCATATACCATTTTAGTAGCCTTTCTCTGGACCGACTCCATCCTTTTTATATCTTTTTGAAGGTGCAGCCTCCAGAATTGTACACATTATTCTAAATGAGATCTCACCAAAGTCTTATACAGGGGCATCAATACCTCCTTTTTCCTACTAGCCATACCTCTCCCTATGCAACCTAGCATCCTTCTAGCTTTCGCCGTCACCTTTTCAACCTGTTTGGCCACCTTAAGATCATCACATACAATCACACCCAAGTCCCGCTCTTCTGTCATGCACATAAGTTCTTCACTCCCTAATCTGTACTGTTCCCTCAGGTTTTTGTAGCCTTCTAACCCTTTGACAATGTTGCTCTCAAACACCGATCCTTGAGGGACTCCACTACTCACCTTTCCTTCTCTGAGGGAAATTCCATTAACCCCCACCCTTTGCCATTCGTTCGTCAACCAGTTTCTACTCCAGTTCACCACTTTAGGTCCTAACTTCAGATCCTGTAACCCATTAGATTCTAGGAATGTCACTATCCTTTCCTTCAGCAACATTTCCATTATTTTTCCAATACTGGAAGTGAGGTTTACTGGACTGTAGTTTCCTGCTTCATCCTTGCGACCACTTCTGTGAATAGGGACCACATCTCTTTTCCAATCTCCAGGAACCACTCCTGTCTCCAAAGATTTAATGAACAGATCTTTAATACGACCTGCGAGAACCTCTCTGAGCTCCTTTAATATCCTGGGATGGATCCTGTCCATTCCCATTGCTTTGTACACTTTTAATTTTTCAAGTTGTTCATAAACACTTTCTTCCATGAATATGGCAGTATCTACTCCATTCTTGTGTGTAACTTTGCCAAACAATCTTGGTCCTTCTACAATATTTTCTTCCATGAACACAGAAGTATTTGTTTAGCATGTTTGCTTTTTCCTCATCACATATCAATTCATAGCATTTTTTAGTTTCACAATTCCATTTTTCATCTTCCTCCTTTCACTAATATATCTGAAAAAAATTGTCTCCCTTTTTTTACATTTTTAGCCATTTGCTCTTCCGCTTTCACCAGATTATCTCTCTCTTGGCTTCTTTCAGCTTCACCTAGTAGTCCTTTCTGTACTCCTCTTCTTAATTTTATATTTCACAAACGCCAACTCTTTTGCCTTTATTTTTTAGGGTATCATTCTCCCTTGATGTGAGCTTGAAGGAATAATGGAGGGGAAAAAAATTTATTTTTTTGTGTTGTAAACACATGTATTGTTTTCTTGGATTTTCCATGACTCTGTTGGATATAATGTAAAGAAATTTATATAAATAAAAAAATAATAATTTCTGATATTTGGATCCTTCTTTCTCCTTGCAATGTTGGCTAAGTATGTTTTAGGGCTCCTTTTATTAAGCTGCACTAATAGTTTTAGCACGCGCTGAATTGCCGCTACCACCTCCTTTTAAGCAGGTAGTAATTTTTTTGGCTAGTGCGAGCTAATCTTGTGCGTGCACTAAAAACGCTAGTGCACCTTAGTAGAAGGAGCCCTTAGTGTTGATTACTTAAGACCCCTTTTATCAAACAACGGTAAAGTTTTTTACAGCGGGCTTGCGAGGTAAATGCTCCAACGCTCATTCAATTCATCTATTGGCCTCTTTTACAAAGCCGCGCTAGCAGCTGCCACGTGGCAACAACCCCGAAGCCCTTTAAATCTCTTTGGGCTTCGGGGCCGCTATTGCAGCTTTGTAAAAGAGGCCGTATGTTTCTGTGGTCTAAACATACTTCTTTCTTTGTTAGAAAGAAGTATTCTTAAAAATAATTTTTAAAAATGTTAAATATGTCAGCTGTTGCAGTTAAGTTTTAAGTTTAATTTTATTTTGATATACCGCCTACCTAACAGTCTAGGCGGTGTACATACAAATTTATAAAAGCAAAATAAATTACAGACAAATACAAATTGTAAACACATACTTGCTACAGGAGGGAGGGAAGAGATGCTAGTTATATTAGTTTCCTATCAAACAAAGTGGCGATAGAATGGATCATTTTCCAGTGAGACTCACAAATCTTCATTATATGTGATACAAAAAGCCAAGATTAAATAAATTTCTATGAGCACTGGAGCTGTTACTGCCACAGCTGGCACTAAAATCCATGCTATGGTTTTGTAAAAGGGGGTGGGGGGGTTAATGATAATGTTTATTTAAAATATTCCAGAATTACTTCCAAAGTATTAATTACCACTCCAACAATGCCTAAGCAGTAAAATAAAAGAGAAACCATTACTGTAAGTTTAAAAGATTTTGATTCTTGGAGCTATATGATATCACACAGGTCATAACATTGGTACTTTCCTCTGAAAACATAATAAATACTAATCTACTGTATTTTATTTTTAAACAGAAAATTGACTTTGCAGTAAATTGGTGCAAGCTGTGTTGTACCAGTAACCACCAGAGACATTATTGTAGACATGACTAAAAGTTGTCTATATGATCCAACTGCCAAAGGTCTCTTCTAATGCCACAGTTCTTGAAATGTTTTTGCATAGATTTTTGTTAAATGTGATGAGCACTTAAAAATCTGAAATGACATCATACATGTGAGTCCTGTGACAAATATATATATTTGTACCTATCATCTGGTCTTTAATACAGTTTTAATTGTGCATAAATGCACTATATACAAAGAAAAAGCTTTAGGAAATACTAATTTTTTTTGTTGTTGTTGAAAAATTGCTTGAGCACTATACCACACCAGGCTACAGGAAATATCTCTGATGTAAAACAGGTAAAATACAAAAAGAGGCAGACTAATCAAAGTGAAGGACTGATTAAAGCAACAATCATTTGAAATACTGCAAAACTCGAATCATGTGTGGCACTCAGTGGGACTAATCATCAAATTAGTTTTAATTTTGTGCATTAGAAAACCTAAAGGCATTTTTAAAGCTTCATTTTTACCAGCTTGTCAGGGATATTTCTGGATCGCTTTTCACTTTCCTAGTCACTAATCAAATACTTCATCAGAAGGCAACCAAATGGCAGGATAAGCAGCAGACTGATTTTTAGTACCATTTCACAAATGGGTATCTAATTAACTATTTAAATACTGAACAAGGGTAAGTAATTCCAGTCCCCTGAGAACCCAAATTGGTCCTGTTTTCAGGATCTCCCTAATGAACATGTAAAGGGGATTTATTTTCTCTTTTACCCTGTTTTACTGACTTCTGATTTCAGAGGCCTTTTACTAAGCTGCGGTAAGCACTAATGTGTGCGTACTGCAGCAAAATAAAATGGCTTACCGTGGGACACACTGAGGCATCCCACAGTAATTGTGGGATGTGAATGTGCCACTCATGTGCTAAAAAATAAAATTCATTTTTTAGCACCGGGGTGGGTCAGGGGAAGAAGGTGGGATTGTACTGTGCTATTGGTGAGCATAGATACATTGCCAAATGCTAACCAGTTAGCACATGCCTAACACATAAACTCTTACTGCCTACATAATGGGTGGCAGTTTGGGCTCACATGTTAATGACCATGCACTAATGGGAAAATTGGCGAGTAACCACTAATGGGAAAAAGAGAAAAAGCAACCATAGGAACAAAGATCTATATTGACGTATCAAACCTTATATAAAACTAAATTTAAGATAAATAGATCTCATGAAGGAAGTGGACGAAATAACTTTTTCAATATCAAATAAAAAATCTCATCTAATGAAAGCTATAAATGAATTTCTGGATAAAGAACTATGCTTAGAAAAAGTGGCCGGAAAGAGGTCTCAGCATTTCCAACTTTCTTTCCGCAGGGTGTACCACAGAACTAGAACTTCTAAAGAAAAACAGTCATCCATATAGTCAAGTCTGTTTGGTAGCCTATATACTCTTTATGTTAACTGGATCTTTGCAATTGGTTCACAGTGGTAGGGAGTCATTCGCAAAGGCCATGGGGTTGTTAGACACTAGGGGGTTGATTCTATAAATGGGCATCCTGATTGTAGGCGAAAGTAGGCATCCTTCCACCATCTGGTAGCCAATCAGAATGCACATTTTTAGAAAAAATCCAGATGAAGAATGTCACCTACATTGTAAGTATCTGTCACGGATCTATAGAGATTCATAGGGACACTTAAGCTCGCCCGAGACTGGGCATAGGCATGGTTTCACCCGCAAATGGCCTTGGGCGAGTTTAAATGTTTCTACGCATCTCCCTAGAGCCGTGACAGATGCCTGAAATGTAGGCCAGCAAAATGTTGGCCTACATTTCAAGCCTAAAAGTAGACAGCATTGCCAGCTCAGCTGATCACAGCAATGGAATCCATGATAAACTGAGCCAGCAGAACTCCCCAAAACTGCGGCTTCAAAGAGTCCTGCTGGCTTAGCTGATCGGGGGGTGGGGGGGGGAAATAACCCTGCCATGATCAGCTGAGCTGGCAACAGCTGAGGACCCCCTGACACCCATATCCACATGGCAGGAGGGATGCACACTCCCTCATGCCTAACACCCCCACTCCCCACATACATCCGCACAGCAGGAGGGATGCCTACTCTCTCCTGCTAAACACCCCTCATGCTCCCAACCCCCAAACTTCCGCATGGCTGGAGGGATGCCCACTCCCTCCTGCCTAATAACCCCCTCACCCCCACCCCCCCCATCCAATTGGCAGGAGGGATGCCCACTCACTCCTGCTGCCAGGTTCCTTTGATTCCCCAAACCCCCGACACTATCCAACACTGCAACACCCCCACCTAACACACCAACATCCCACCAGACACATCACAAATCCCCCCATACCTTTGAAAACGGATGGCAAGATGGATGCCCATTCCCTCCTACTGGCAGGCCGGTCCCTTCTAAAATGGCGGGCCTTCCCCTTCCCAGTGCATCCAAAGGAGGGGCCTAAGGACCTGATTGGCCCATACCTAAGGCCCTTCCCATAGGATGGGCCTTAGGCACCTGGGTCAATCAGAGCCTTAGGCCTCCTTCCCGTTGCATCTGGACCATTCGGAGTGTTAGGCCACTTCCAGAGTGAACTGGGAAGGCCCGCCATTTTGGAAGAAGAGGGTCTGCCAGTGGTTGGGAGTGGGCATCCCTCTTGCCTGCTCTCTTCAAAGGTTCAGGGAGGTTCAGATGGTATTTTGGGGTGTTGGGTGGGGTGTTAGGTGTCGGGAAATTGACAGGGCCCAGCGGCATTAGGTATCCCTCCTGCCAATTGGATATGAGGGGGTGTTAGGCAGGAGGGAGAGGGCATCCCTTCTGCCACACGGATGTGTGAGGGATGGAAGCATCGAGGTGGTGTTAGGCAGGAGGGAGTGGGCATTCCTCCTGCAATGTGGATGTAGCTGTTAGGGGGTTCTCTGCTGCTGATCGTGGCAGGGCTAATCAGCTAAGCCAGCCAATCAGAAAACCCCCCAATCAACTAAGCCAGCAGGACTCCCCAAAGTCATGGTTTTAGGGAGTTTTGCTGGCTCAGCTGATTGGAGATTCCTTCTCTTAATCAGCTGATGACAAGGGATCCCTCAGCAATGATAGGCGGCTCAGCATGGCATGATTCTCTAACTAGTGTCTGTGACATGCTAGTTAGAGAATCGGGGGTAAAGTCTCTGCTCTTAAAGACAGATGCAATTCTTTATCTGTTAAAGGAAAGATTTATAAACTATAAAGAGTTTTATCTCATGCAAAATTGTCATTTCTTTAATAAGACATTAACTATTTTTTCTGCAGCCCTCCAAGTACCCTATTTTTTCTGTGGCCCTCACAGTTAAAGTTTAACATTTTTCCTTTCTCAGAACTGAAACATTTCAATCACTATATTGAAAATAAAATCATTTTCCCTACCTTTGTTGACTGGTGACTTTATTTTTTTGTGCTTTTAACTATGGGCTCCATTTACTAAACTGTGGTAGCGTTTTTAGCGCACGCTGCAGATTAACGCATGCTAACCCCCACGCTACGCAGAAAAACTAACACCAGCTCAATGGAGGTGTTAGCATCTAGCGCGCACAGCATTGCAGCGTGCGCTAAGCACGCGCTAAATCCTTTTGCACAGCTTAGTAAAGGAGCCCTGTTTCTAGGACCTTCTTGTCCATTGACTGTTTTTCTCTCCGTCTTCACTTTCTGCCTTGCATCCATCTTTATAATAATAGGTAAGAGACTGACTATAATGGTACTATATACCAGTGGGGGAGAGAGCAAATGACTCCTAAAAACGCTCAGAAAAGTGAAACTCTGAAGGGGAGGTGGATACCTTCCCTTAGGACAAGAGTTTACCGTCCAATCATTGCATTTTACTTTGTAGAACTTCACTTTCTGGCCACTGGTAAAATTATGAACTGTTTAAATAATTTGTTAAATCGACAAAAAATGTTTTGTTCAAAAATGTTATACAAAAAGACTCTTGCTCATTGGAAACTATACACTTATCTGTGCAAGCTTTTTAAGGTTTGTGGTTGTAAAGGCTCTTAGGGGTCTCAATGCGGCCCCGTTTCGAATATTCTGCTTCAGGAAACCCGATGCTACACACTGTGAAACCTCTGTTGTAACCACATTTCTTTCCAAGAGATGATCGTTTATCAACTTCAAAGACTTCAAACGACGTTGATGTTGGGCAAAAAGCAACAATACACTTGATAGTGTCTGTGTCAGGTTTCATGGAGGATACAGTATCATCCACATGAGAAAATGTTATGCCTGCTTGTCCTTAGAGAAAGTTTGCTTCCTACAATCTTTGGCTCTGCTTTCTTGATCCATCTGCAGCTCTCTTCAAGGTTTTGCTTTATGTCAGGTTATACACACCAGGTCAAAAGCACCTACACATTTTACAAAAGTGCTGTTTTTGGCCTTCCTTACATGAGAAATTAAGGAAGTTATTCCCATTGCTCCCATGTCATTTTTTTCCACTTCCTTATTTCCAAATGAAGTTAAAATTGTGGCTCCTTACTTAACTGACAATATTTGCATGTTGTGAAATTGCCACTTCCAAGTCTAACTGCCAACACCTCTACATGGAAGTTGCTGGGACCATGCTGCTTATTTTTTCAGTGTGTAAAATAGCTGCTCCTGTTGCACATGCTGGCAAATATGCATGCTGTCCTGCAGGAGATCCTTTTCTACAATATGAAATGGAGCATCTCTCAACTTGGATGTCTCAAGTTTTGTGTAAAAAGGGACTCACTATGGCTATATATAGCCACGCAAAGCTTACAAATATGGGAGGAGGCTACACCATAATAACTCCATGTTACTAAATCATCCACAAGATTTATACCTTTATATGATTAAGTAAAACAAATAGATTTATTGTGCAAACTTATTTTCTTTACTTCAAAGTAGAATTCATATCATCATATGTGTTATCAATCATGGTGCCTGTACTTGCTTTTTCAATTAGTGTGTGAAAATATAAGATCTTGCAAGATTGCATCATTTTTGAGGCAATAAAACCAAAATTAATAAATGTTTGCTGCTACTACTACTTATTCCTATAGTGCTACTCAATTTATGCAATGCTGCACACAAACAAACAAGAGATAATCACTGTAGAACAGACAAAACAGATTTAGGGAGTTTCATTTATTATGGGAATGATTCCAACTTCGGCATTACATGAGAGAACAAGGAATTACGATTTAAAAGCAGCCTCCGAAAGGAGGGCATTTAGCCAGGATCTGACTTCCATTTAACTTTTACCAATAAGTGGCTCAAAGGTATAATGCCAGAATATAGAATTTGAATTTTAAGGATTACAAAGTAGAACAGAAAGCCTAGAAACCTCGTTTCCAGGCTATTGCACATCACTGGGGCAATTTTCCAACTGTTTGCCTGGGACAAAGATGATGAATATGTTTTACCAGCCTGCTTTCCACCAATTTTCAAAGTTAAAAATATTTTTATCTTTTTAATTTCAGTTCCTGAAACCATCATTTAAGCTCAGAGTAAGTTATACAATTTAGGTAAGTCTTTTATCAAACCGAATAGTACAGGCTGGCACAGTAAAAGCACTGTAGCCTATAGGGATTGAATGGACTTTGGTACATTTATAAAAACATAAGAATTGCCTTATTGGATCAGACCAATGGACCATCAAACCCAGTAGCCCATTCTCACAGTGGCCAATCCAGGTCACTAGGTACCTGGCCAAAACCCAACAGCACTCGCTACCGTGGCTTGATAAAAGAGGCACTTAGGGCTCCTTTTACTAAGCCAGGTTAGGGCGCTAAAAGAGGACAAAGCAATTGCTGATGAACTGAACACATATTTTATGTCTGTATTTACCAAAGAAGATGTACACAGCATACTGGAACCCATCAGGCTATATACTGGAAACGAAGACGAAAAGCTGACAGGATTGACGGTCAGTCCAGAGGAGGTGTGTAGGCAGATTGATAGGCTTAAAAGCGATAAATCCCCGGGACCGGATGCCATCCATCCGAGGGTCATAAAGGAACTGAAAGGGACCATAGCTGAACTGCTTCAACTAATAGCCAATCTGTTGATCAAATCGGAAAAGATTCCGGAAGTCTGGAAGATGGTGAATGTTACGCCGATCTTCAAGAAAGGTTCGAGAGGAGACTATAGACCTGCAAGTCTGACCTCGGTACCGGGAAAGATGGTAGAGTCACTGATAAAGGACAGCATCATTGATCACCTTGACAGACACGGGCTGATGAGGACCAGTCAGTACAGTTTTAGCAAAGGCAGATCGTGTTTGACGAACTTGCTGCACTTCTTTGAGGGAGTAAACAGACAGATAGACAACGGCGATCCGGTCGACATTGTATATCTGGATTTTCAGAAGGCGTTCGACAAGGTTCTGTATGAACGACTACTTTGGGAAATTGCGAGCCATGGAATCGAGGGTGAAATACTCAAGTGGATTAAAAACTGGCTGGAGCATAGGAAACAGAGAGTGGGGGTAAATGGACAATGCTCGGACTGGAAGAGCGTCACCAGTGGGGTGCCGCAGGGCTCGGTGCTTGGACCCGTGCACTTTAATATCTTTACAAACAAACTGGACATAGGTACGACGAGCGGGATGATTAAATTTGTGGACGATACGAAGTTATTCAGAATAGTGAAGATGCAGGGGGATTGCGAAGATATGCAATGTGACATAATAAGGCTCGAGGAATGGGCATCGACATGGCAGATGAGGTTCAACGTGGATAAGTGTAAAGTGATGCATGTCAGTAACAAAAATCTCATGCACGAATACAGGATGTCCGGGGCGGTACTTGGAGAGACCTCACAGGAAAGGGACTTGGGAATTCTGATCGACAAGTCGATGAAGCCATCTACGCAATATGCGGCGGCAGCAAAAAGGGCAAACAGAACGCTAGGAATGATAAAGAAGGGGATCACGAACAGATCAGACGTTATCATGCCACTGTACCGGGCCATGGTGCGCCCTCACCTGGAGTACTGCGTCCAGCACTGGTCGCCGTACATGAAGAAGGACACGGTACTACTCGAAAGGGTCCAGAGAAGAGCGACTAAGATGGTTAAGGGGTTGGAGGAGCTGCTGTACAGCGAAAGATTAGAGAAACTGGGCCTCTTCTCCCTCGAACAGAGGAGATTGAGAGGGGACATGATCGAAACATTCAAGGTACTGAAGGGGATAAACTTAGTAGATAAGGACAGGTTGTTCACCCTCTCTAAGGTAGGAAGAACGAGAAGGCACTCTCTAAAGTTGAAAGGGGATAGGTTCCATACAAATGTAAGGAAGTTCTTCTTCACCCAGAGAGTGGTAGAAAGCTGGAACGCTCTTCCAGAGGCTGTTATAGGGGGAAACCCACACCAGTGATTCAAGACAAAGTTAGACAAGTTCCTGCTGAACCAGAATGTGCACTGGTAGGGCTAATCTCGGTTAGGGTGCTGGTTTTTGACCAGAGGGCCGCCGCGTGAGCGGACTGCTGGGCATGATGGACCACTGGTCTGACCCAGCAGCGGCAGTTCTTATGTTCTTATGGAATGCATTGAGCTGGTTCTAGAAGCGTAGCACGCGATGTAGCGGGCGGTAATTTCCTGCGTGCGCTACACTAGTGCATCTTAGTAAAAGGAGCCCTTAATATCAAATATAAAATTAATAGCCACATATCAATATAATAGCATGAAATTAATCCAGTCATAAACAGTTTCATCCATACCATCCTATCCCAACGCTATAAAACAACTCTTCAATGACTGAGTCACATAAACTATTCCTCAGTTTACTTATTGTTTAATCTGACCCCAATCTACCTTGTCATACCTTGTCTAACAATTTAATATCTTCAACAATATTGATGCAAACTCAGCCGTTCCTTACTAAATTCTAAAAATCTCACATCTAACTCCTAATACTGATATAATAAAACAAATCCCACCGAGTATTGACTCATTATCAATTTTAAGCAGTTTAAGAGCCTGACAAAATAGTTGAGCATTTCTTTCTTATGAAAGATGAGATAATTTGTCTCTTGTCATAAATCTAAAAGAAGTGAGTTCCAAAGATTTAGGGCATAAGTAGACAAGAGTTCTGTGTCTAGCAGATGTCAATTTGATCATGATGGGTACATTCAAGGCTCTCTTGAGGGTCCTATGGGGGCAGCTGAGAACATTGAGCCTGCCTGATGAGGTGAACAAAAGACCAGGTAGAAAAATCTTCAAATGATTCTAAATTCACTGACAGACAATGATAGTTTTGACTTGAGGCGATGGGTAATATGATCAGTCCCATTCTTCCCCAATAAAAACTTACCTCTTCCCATAAATCCAGTCACTCCCTTCAAATCATATGTATTCTAATGTACGCTACATTAGATTCATTCTGGTTGTTAACTAAAGATAGAAATAACCGTATGTTAACTTAAAGACCAAGGGGCTCCTTTTACAAAGCCGCGCTAGGGCCTTAACGTGTGGAATAGCGTGCGCTAAATTGCCGCGCACGCTAGCTGCTACTGCCTCCTTTTGAGCAGGCAGTAGATTTTCGGCTAGCATGCATTAATCCGGTGCTTGCGCTAAAATGCTTAGCGCACCTTCGTAAAAGGAGCCCCAAGTTGTATGCTAAACTTGACACTGTATATCCAACATTACTATACAAATGTAAATTCATAATTTGTTTGTCTATGCTTTATATATATCAATCTTGTTACCCGTTCTGGGAGGACGGGATATAAAACGAACCAAATAAATAAATAGGAGGCAGAGATTTTAGATTAGACATTAGGATTTAGGATTTTTTTTTTAATATACCGCCTATCGAGGTTATCTAAGCAGTTTTTACAATCAGGTACTCAAGCATTTTCCCTCTCTGTCCCGGTGGGCTCACAATCTATCTAACGTACCTGAGAGGGAGAGGTAGACATAGAGAGGTGAATTTAGAACATAAGAAAGGCCTTCACCGGATCAGACCTTAGGTCCATCTTGTCCGGCGACCCGGACAAGCGGAGGCTAAGCTAGGTGTTCCCTAATGGACACCTTGTTCACCTGTATCCCTCAATGTGATTTGCAAGAAGGTGTGCATCCAACTTGCCCTTGAATCCCAGAATGGTGGTCTCTGTCACAACCTCCTCTGGGAGAGCATTCCAAGCGTCCACCACTCGCTGTGTGAAGCAGAACTTCCTGACATTAGTCCTGAGTCTGCCACCCCTCAGTTTCAGTCTATGACCTCTTGTTTGAGTCACTTTTGACAATGTGACTAACAAAGTTTCTTGCTCTATTTTGTCGAAACCTTTTAGTATTTTAAAAGTCTCTATCATATCCCCTCGCTGCCTTCGCTTCTGGAGGGTGAACAATCCCAATTTTTCGAGGCGTTCTTTGTAGCTCAAATTCTCCATGCTTTAGATCTCCAGAATGGGACATAGAAAAACTCTTACAGTATTTTAAAATAGGTTTTGCCAAACACAGAAACTTTTGTAAAATAGGTGCAGAACTGGAGGTTGATGGCTCCCAGCATTCAGCAGGAACAGCATTTTTAAAATGTTGTGCATGATTTAAGAAAGAAAGAAAGAAATATAAAATCTGTTGAAAGGGGATAGATTCCGTACAAAGTTAGACAAGTTTCTGCTGAACAGGAGCGTGCGCTGGTGGAGCTAGTCTCAGTTAGGGTGTTGGTCTTGGTCCAGAGGGCCGCCGCGTGAGCGGACTGCTGGGCATGATGGACCCCTGGTCTGACTCAGCAGTGGCAATTCTTATGTTCTTATATTGAATGCCCCCCATTGATATTTCATCAAAATAAAGGAATAAGAAAAATAAAATATTGCTGTGAAATTAAATAGTGTGATTGGAATTGAGGTGTTTTGGGTTTGAAAAATGTATAGCATTCCCCTCCCTCTCCCCCCCTAACATTTGTTCAAGTGCATTATTTTTTTAATTGGTGCTGCAGGATCAGGGACAATGTAGAGAGGGGGAGCAACACCCCACTCCCAACCCTAGCAATATCCTTCCCAATCACCACTGCTAGCCTTCCAATCTTTGTATCCCACTCCAAATGCATTCAAGTCTTTCCTCAACGCCCCTGACAGCCAATCCCCTAAAACAATGGATTCCATATATCCCCAAAGCATCTGATTATCTCCAGGCACAATCTCCCTCCCTGCAAAAAGAAGACCCTCTCATCAGACCACCCTCAACCCCTGATCACCATTCTCAGTCTTATTAGGGTTTCTCATATAAAGTGGGAGCAAGAGCAAACCCTACTCATTACTGCTCCTACAGCCCTGAGTTCAAATATGGCAGCTATGAACCAGTGTTCCCGCTAAGCTGCGCTGGGGTGCGCAGGCGCACAAAATATTACCTCGCAGCGCACAAGTTTCTCGTCACAGCGCACACAGTGTAGAGCACAGTTCTTCAACCGCCGGTCCGCAAACAAAATCTTGCCGGTCCGCGAAGGATTCGGTCCCCGCCGCAACGAAAGGCCGGCGTCAGCTGACTTGCAACTTCCTGTTGCAGTCGCTGTGCCGGGACTCCTGCCTTCGCCGGGACTCCTGCCTTCCACCGCGTTTGCCTCCTGCCTTGTCTCCGCACCTCCAGACCAGCAGCGGCAGCTGTGTATGCTTTTAACTTCGGCACAGAGCTGCCCCTAATCAATAGTTTAGCGCGGTTTCATAAGGCAGCCTCGGGGCCTTTGCTAGGCCGGCCCACATCGCATCATCGAAGCGGGCCGGCTATCAAAGGCCCCGAGGCTGCCTCATGAAACCGCGCTAAACTATTGATTAGGGGCAGCTCTGTGCCGAAGTTAAAAGCATACAGAGCTGCCGCTGCTGGTCTGAACTCTTGGGCCGCTGAAGGAGGGCAAAAAGCAGCTGTCCTGGAGGTTTCCCTTCCTCTCGCCTTTACAGGTCCCTTTTTTCCACCTTTTTTTTTTTTTTCCTTCAAACGGCAACGGGCCCCAGCATCGACATCAATCAAGTAAGTTCCACTGTCAATCAAGCGGTTCTGCTCGGCCAAAGCTTCCCCTGTGACATGAGCCACCCTCAGGGGAAAGAAAGTGACCCACAAAGGTGAGGGGAAGGGGGGCAGATGATGGAAGTTGGGGGGGGGAGAGAGAGAGAGAGAGAAGGGGCAGATGATGGAATGGAGGAGATGAGAGAGAGAGAGAAGGGGACAGATGATGGAAGTGAGAAGAAGGGAGAGAGAGCAGAAGGCAGATGGATGTCAGTTGATTTTTGGCAAAAGAACATTATAATGCAAAAAAATAACATTTTCGCTATATTTTCTAATGCTTGGAGTACATGTTATAACAATCTCTGAAAAATTAAAACAGTTTGCCTCAAATTAGATTTCCCCTCCCTCCCAGTCCCCCCTGATAATCTTGGTAGTGTTAGTGACAGCTGTTTTAAAATAAATTTGAGTTTTTCTGGTAAAAAAAAAAAATAAAGAATTTTGTACTTTCAAGAATTAATGCGTTGTTTTGTGTTCTTAAAAATATTATTTAACGTTATTTAATTTAGCGTGTAGGCCTAAAATTCCTTTGAATACCTCGTCCTCATGTATCAGCAACTTTGACAACATATTTATTTGGCTCATAACTTGCTGGCGCCCGATATTTTTAGCTCACAGTGAAAAAATTTTGCTCACAACACCCGCCCGCTTAGAGGGAACACTGGCTATGACCCCAAGTAGTAATGGATTTATCGCTAGGGGTCAGGCTTCCAAATGGGCCAGACCTCAGCAGTATCTATGGATCTTACCCCTAGTAGGCCAGTTGCACGTTGATGTTTGATATAAACTGTGCTTTACAGTATATTTCTTTAATCTTTATCATCAAGTTTAATCCACTGTACCATCATACACATTACAGCCAGCATCATTAAAACAAAGAAAACCTAGTTATGAAACTGAACAGGTTTTATAAAATGCTCTATGACCATAAAGGCAAGCAGCGGAAAAAATTAATTAAACTTTTAATACCTCTAATATAGGTTTAGCATTTGGGTACTAAGTAAAATACTGCATATTACAGTTTTGAGTTAACATTTAAGCTTCTTTTATAAAGATACCATAAACATTTTTCATTTTCAAGGAAAAATTACTTAACGCTTCCACTACATGGCACTTGCAGCAAAGAATGACTACATTGCAGTTTTCAAACTGCAAACCTATATAAAAGAAATAACACCTTACATTTAAAATAAACATTGTTATTTTACAGAGGCAGGATTTTGACATTACCTACAGATGCTCTTTTAAAATATGACCAGTGCGCAGAACACAGATAGCATTTGTATCTGTGTACTTTGCATACACATAAGACGAAATCTCAAAGATAATATTCGCTCTACTAAACTAATTCTACTCATATTTTTTCAGTGGGACAAATTTTAAACTGTGTTTTCAAGAAGATATACATACATATATCAATGTACAATCCATGCCTTACTATACCCTTAAAGTTATCAGTTTTTCCTCACTTCAGACTATAAGGCATCCATGAGGTAATTTATATATCAAATAGTGTACACAAATCAAAGAAAACAGTACAGTATTAATCACCACAGTTCAATGATTCCCTTTAGCAAAATATCAAAGCAAAATAGCTGTCAAAAGCGTAAATTAAATCAATTTCAAAATGAACAGGAAATTATTTACTATTTTCCAAAGGTACTGATTTGGAGTGATCTTAAACCTCTGGAAAATAATTCCTCAATTTTCAGAATATCTGAAGTCTAATTACAAGTAATTATAGCTTTTCATTTTGAACATGATGAAATAATTTGATTCTTTTTACAAGGGCTCTGGTTTAGCTCAAAATAGATGTGTGCTTCTGTGCTGAGTTAGTACACAAAGACAATAAAGATCATTCTCAAAGAAAATCTGAGATGCAAGTTGGTCATAAACTATGAACACAGTATTCAGATTAAAAGAAGCACTGCATTTGTGTGTGTGTGTGCTCAAATGCCATTCACTCTAGCCCAGATAAGGAAAGTAAAACAAGATAACCAGGTGGGTCTTAAAAGAAAAGTGAAAAATGTATAAAAACAAAGAAAGGAAGAAAAGAAAAGGAAGAGCATAAACAGCTTCACACTAACACAATCGGCTTCAGAGACAAAAAAAAACTAACAAACAATAATCAAAGGGTCCTTTAACTAAGGAGCGCTAGCTGTTTTAGTGCACGCTAGCGCATCCCTAGAATACAATGAACGTGTTAGCGTTTAGCACGTGCTAAAATGGCTAGCAGGCCTTAGGGCTCCTTTTACTAAGCTGCGATAGCGTTTATAGCGCGCGTAGAATTGCTGCGCGCGCCACGTGGCTAGAACTTAATGCCAGCTCAATGCTGACGTTAGTGTCTAGCGCGCGTGGAAATTTAGCACGCGCTATAACCGCTATCGCAGCTTAGTAAAAGGAGCCCAAAGTTGCTCGTCACAGATATTCTCTGAGGGCAGCAGTTTACTATTCAAATAACTGGGTCACATGGACAAACGTGGCACTAAGCTGAGAAAAATTCTAAGGTTTTCATGATAAGACCGAAAACAAAGCAGGTAGCATTAAAAAAAAAAAAAATTATTCAACATTTTTCAAAGCAGAACAGAATGCAAACAAAGTACATACAAGAACAATGTTCCCCATCCCAAACCGGACTAAGCTAATACAGAACACTCCTGACTGGACAGGTAACAAGATCCCATCTGCCCCCTGCCCCCTAGTCAACCCTAAACCACCCCCACCCCCCAGCCCTCTACAATCCCCCAGCAAAGAGGAGTACGCAGTTTGTCCTTCAGCATACTCCCCCAAACACCACAATCCCCCCCATATTACACATCCCAGAACATCTCAGAGAAGAACAAAGATTTTCTTCCAGGACCACTCCTGTTTTTCATAATAACCATAATGTTGAGCAGCAAGGCGTTCAATTTGCGCCAACTTACATAACTTAAGAGACCAGGCGTCCTCTGTTGGAGCCGCATTACTCTTCCACTGTTGAGCAATGAGACATTCAGCAGCTGCGAAACATTATGGACCAATTTGGTCTGGCAGGTAGCATTTTATAGACCAACCTATTTATTGATATGGGTTTTTTTCAAGAATAACAGTCCATTTGACCTCAAAAGCCCATGCCTCAAATCAGTTAATCCATAAGGTGTCGCTCTGACATTCCTGCTATTAAAGACTAAGGGCTCCTTTTACGAAGCGCTACGCGGCTAGAACTAACGCCAGCTCAATGCTGGCATTAGCGTCTAGCGCGGCCGGCAGTTTAGCACGCGCTATTAAGCGTGTTAAACCGCTAACGTGGCTTCGTAAAAAGAGCCCTAAGGGATTCATCATGCTTTGCCAGTCTTTTCTATGCAAACAGAGACTTCTTGAAACGTGCCAGCTCTACAGTCTATTCTGCTGAGGACCAGTCGCTCAGGTCCTTTCTGACTGCCCTGCCTTCTGCCGCCTTGCTCTCTGCCCTGTTTTCCTGCAGCCCCGACTCTCCCGCCTGCCCCGATCTCCTGCTGCCCCAAACTCCTGCAGCCCTGACTCTCCCGCCTGCCCCGATGTCCTGCAGTCCCGACTCTCCCACCCTTCTGTGCAGTGCAAGCCTGTGGTTTTAACCCATGGGCTTAAAGTGGATTAAAACCACGGGCTTGCAAAAAAAAAAAAAAAAAAATTATAATAATAAAAATAAAAATAAATAAATAAAAAATTCCTACCGAAAGCATGCACAGGCCATCTACAGGCAAGGAAGATGGTCTGCACATGCTCAAGGATCGCTCTCTAGTGATCCGTGTGGTGGGTGGGGGGCATGTCAATGATCATCCCCATTTGCATGCAGGCCTGTTTTTGATTGGCCCACGGCCAATGATGTCACACTGGACTAAAGGTATATAATGGGGAGCTTCGAAGTATCGGGTTGAGTTCGTTATCAGAAGGCCAGCATTTTGGAAACTATAACGACCTCCCGCTAATGCAACTAGCCTTTTGAGTTCCATGATGGAAAAATAAAAGCAATAAATAATTATATTTTGGTAAACCTTGCGTTATGCGTCATTTTCCATGTTTTTGTTATTTTGCACACTTTGAGTGAAAGCTAGCAGCTTAATTGGCAGCTGCAGCTTTATGAGTGCACTGGTGTCTCATTATCCATGCTCACTCGGCACAACTAAAAGTTAGGTGCCTATGTGAGCGCTTAAGCACGCTTAAGAGCAGAGATTCTGCAATAAGGCGCCTAACACGTAGCCACGCCAACACCTAAAGTGCACAGTGCCTATTTTTTTGAAGGCCGCCTAAATTTTTAGAGGTGCCTTATTGCAGAATCACTCTTTCTTGATAGGCGCCTAAGTTTCAATTAGTGCTGATTAAAAAGTTTAATTGGGCTTATTGTTCAATTTAGATAGGCGCCTATCTAGTTGAGCGCCTCCAAAATAGGTGCCTAACATTAGGCACCGGTTACAGAATTTGGGCCTCAGTGACTGACACGTTTCATTAACATTTAGGAGAGAATCTCAAGCTGCTGGTCTGTTTTTCTGATATTGCAAAAGAACCACATGAAATCAACAATGAAAGAAAATGTTCAGATACGAAATACCCACGTGAGAAAATGTGAAGGGAAGATAGTCCAATGCCTGAGTTCCTACTGAAAAATTGTTTGGGGGAGGGGAAATGATTTAGCATACAAAATAAAAATAAAAGTAAAACTTCCAAAATCTAACCTAAGTTGAAAGGACATATGACAATAACATCCCTAAGGACAAGATGAAAAGCACAGTCTGATTTTAGTTCTTAACCCTGATTCAGCCACTCATAGCCTTGTTCTTTAGTCAATCTTAATAAGTGAATCTTCAATATCTTTTGTGTCTTGTATGTTTGTTTTGATTACACTATAAGCTCGACTGAGCACAGTCTCTCATTTGCATTACTGTAAAGCACTGCATATGCCAAGGAGCACTATAGAAATAATAAGCAGTAGTAAGGTGAAAACAAAACTGCAGAGCTTGACAAAATATGGCCAACTAAGTCAACAGAGAAAAAAAATGGAATATAGCTGCAAAGACAATGATACCACCTCTTCTAGAAATCTATATTCTGAAACACAGCCACTGCTTAACTTTAAAAAAGCAGGGGCTGATATTCAATGCAATTTAACCAGCCATTTTGGTTACCAGTCTCCTATAGAATCACATACAAAGTTGCATTAATAACCTTCAAAATCCGACTATCAAATGCACCAATATTTCTTGACCGTCTTCTTATACCATACACTCCATTTAGGACATTAAGATCTACAGAGCAGCATCTTTTGGCCATTCCTTCCCTAAAAGTCATTGGCACAAGGAAGACTACTATTTTTTCGGTCACAGCTCCTCAGCTTTGGAATGCTTTACCAAGCTATTTGCATGGAGAAACATCATTAGAAAAATTCAAAGGCCCTTTAAAAAGCTTATGAGATATAAACAAGATGATTAGTCTCTGTTTAAAAGATATTTTCTTTTATTATAAAAACATCCAACATGTAATTAGACCTCATTTGCAAGACTTTATTTTTAATTTTTTCTCTTTTTCATTATTCTTCATTTTTTGCCCCTCCCATATCTGTTCTATTTTTCTATAATTATTGTAATTCATCCCCCTTTCCTTTTGTACCTGTATTGAATTTTTGTATGTATATATTAGTCTGTACTAATCTAATACAACGTTTTTCCCCAATTTTGAATTTGTTATATGCTTTGAAATATTTGACAATGTGTGCACATCAAATTTTAATAAAAACTTGAAACTTGAGAAATGACTACTGGCCAGTTAAATTGCCTGCTGAGGGCTAACCAGTCATTGTCAGTGGCATTTATATCTGAATTTAATAAATGGTGCTAAAAATTGCATGCACAAATTTGGGTGTGCATACATTTTAATTGAATAGCAAGCCATTTAGTGCCAATAACTGAGCTCTATATATCGGTACAAATTGGAATCAATTAAAAGTTACCTGCAGTGTTGTTCAAAGTAACATAGTAAATGACGGCAGATAAAGACCCGAGTGGTCCATCCAGTCTGCCCAACCATACAAGCTCCAGAAGTTAATTTAGTTTAAATGGTCCTTTTCTTAGATATTTATGGGCCAGAAACCGAGAGCCATGCCCAGTAGTATGCTTAGGTTCCATCTACTGGAGTCTCCATCAAAGCTCATTCCAGCCCATCTTAATCATACCAGCCATCAAAACTCTCCCCAGCCCGTCCTCAACTGAATGTCCATATATGGGACACAGGCCGTGCAAGCCTGCCCAGTACTGGCCTTAGTTCCTACAATGTATACCCATTATTTTCTGATTAGAGATCCTCTGTGTTCATCCCACGCTTGTTTGAACTCTGTCACCGGTTTTTTTTCCTACCACCTCCCTCGGGAGCACATTCCACACATCAACCACCCTCTCCGTAAAGAAGAATTTCCTAGCATTGCCTTTGAATCTACCACCCCTCAACCTCAAATTATGCCCTCTGGTTTTACCATTTTCCTTTCTCTGGAATAGATTTTGTTCTATGTTAATACCTTTCAAGTATTTGAACGTCTGAATCATATCTCCCCTGTCCCTCCTTTCCTCTAGGGCAGGGGTATGGAACTCCGGTCCTCGAGAGCCGCATTCCAGTCGGGTTTTCAGGATTTCCCCAATTAATATGCATGAGATCTATTTGCATGCACTGGAATATAGCTCTCGAGGACCGGAGTTCCCTACCCCTGCTCTAGGATATATATATTCATGGCTTCCAGTCTCTCCTCATATTCCTTCTGGCACAAACCTCCTACCGTTTTTGTCACCTTCCTCTGGACTGCTTCAAGTTTTTTTATGTCCTTCACCAGATACAGTCTCCAAAATTGAACACAATACTCCAAGTTGGGCTTCACCATCGACCTATATAGGAGCATCAACACCTTCTTTCTTCTACTGATCACGCCTCTCTCTATACAGCCTAGTATCCTTCTGGCAACAGCCTTGTCACAATGTTTCTTCACCTTTAGATCTTCAGACACTATCACCCCAATGTCCCTCTCCCCATCTGTGCATATCAGCCTCTCACCTCCCATCACATACAGCTCCTACTTAAGTAAAAAAAATACATGAATACATGAATTTTTAAAAATATTTTAATAAATGTAAATGTATAGTAAACACAATAAAAAATGTAAGTAAAAAAAAGTTATTGCTTTATATAATATTTGTTGAGTAAAAAGGTATCATAACTACAATGAATGTAATTACTGTTAATGTTTTTATCCCAACAATTTTATTGTTTTACAATCCATTTTGCTTTTAGTAAAATTACATTTTGAAAATGACAGTCATTCATGCAAGTGTGCTTGTGAGTCATCATTAAATCAGCTCAGCGAAAAAGATGTTCAACAACTGTATCGGAAGAAAGCAGCTTGTTCAGTCTGAATAAAGCGTTCCTTCAAATCAGGTCAGACTACAATATTATTGCTGTCTTTGGCTGGGTCTGAAGATTTTGATAAATTAAATCTCTATCTAACATTTGACTTCTGTATAATGAAAAATACTTTTATCATCATCATTGCCATTATCATATACATTAGAAACAGTGCGGTCTAATTCATCTTTTGCATCTTCATCTTTGTTATCATAATCATGCTGGCTAATTACAGAGAAGGCTTTCACAAAGTTGGAATCATTGTCTGTTTTAACAGTGTTTCATTTGATGGCAAACTCTGTATGAATATCTTTGAAAACTGATACAAGAACATCAAAAGTGTAGGAACCCTTTAGTCTTGGGCCCAGACAAGTGGGAGTCCTATCTAAAAATTACATAAGGCAACAAAAATAAATTTTCGGAATCATCTGATAACACAGCACATTCTTCTAAATCAGTTTTTCCACGCTGATTTCAGATCTGTTATTAGTTTTTTTTCCAGTCACAAAAACTTTTAAAGTTAAGACTAATGTTAGTTTATAGTTTTTTAGAATATAAGGTTTTAAGAATTGCAGCATCAGCTTAAAGAAATGTTGCAGCATTTTCAGTCCAAAGTCAAATAAGCACACAGCATAGCATAATTATACTGGACTGTGTCACTTAGCAACCAATATTTCTTCAAAAATGCTTAGAGTATGATTTATTTTTGTGAGTTGTGTCTGGATTGTCATGGAACAACATCCAGCAATAGTCAACCATCATACTCTTATTACAGAAACCTTGGTAGCGACGCTCCATTAACTGAATGTCCTAGTGAAAATGTTCTTCTTGCTCATCACTTACCATACCAAGATTTTCCAGAAAAAAGTCAAAATGTGAGCGCAAAAAGTGTATTTTAATGACATGTGACAGCCAAGTTTCTGATATGAGTCAAGGAGATTCTGAACTCCTTCCTTGTATGAAGGAGACTTATGGTTGCCCAGAAAGTATCCCATTAACCACTTGAATGCCTCCCAAGCTTCAAACTCAGCTGCTGAGAGTGATTGCTTAAAATCTTCATCCTGCATAATGGACTTGATCTGTGGGCCTATAAATATCCCTTCCTTCAGTTTTGCAGTGCTGATTTGGGGAAATTTCTTTACAAGATATTGAAAACCTGGTGAGTTTGCTTTACCCATGACCTTTACCAGGTTCTTCATCAACCCCAGCTTGATATGAAGAGGTTGAAGAAATATTTTAAGAGGATCCACCAATGGCATAAATTTCACACTGCTTGTCTCTGGGTTATAGATATCCCTCAGCTGCCAGACATGCTTGACGTAATGTTTGGTTGTAGATCTGCTATCCCACAAGCACAGGAAACAGCAGTATTTAGTGAATCCTCCTTGCATTCCCATTAGCATGCCAATGACCTTCAGATCTCCACAGATGTTCCACTGGTGTGTTTATAACTGATTGCTTCCAGTAAATTCTTCATATTCTCATAAGACTCCTTTAGATGAGCAGAATGGGCAATTGGTATACTTGGTTTGGAATTTTTGTTGTGCAGTAACACTGCCTTCAAGCTTCTCTGTGAAGAATCAATGAATAGACGCCATTCATCTGGACAATGCACTTATGACAAACTGTTGAATACCCATTGATGTCATGACAAAAGCACAATGAGCCATTTACAGTGAAGAATGTTGTTAAGTTATGATTTCTTTTTCTGTAATGAGTTATATTAGCATCTTTTGCAAGCAAGTGCTTTTGCTTAAGCCTTGAAGCAAGAAGTTCTGCTTTTTCTTTTGAAAGATTTAGATCACGAATTAGATCATTGAGCTCAGCTTGTGTAAAGGTCTCAGGTTCTGAATCTTCATCGTTCAAATCAGGATCAGATAATTCTGGATTGTGACCAACTGCTGCATCATCATCACATTCCTCATCATGTTCCACAGAAGCAAGACCATCTTGTGGAAATATAGGGACAGGCAGTGAGTCATCATGAGGAACAAGCCTAATAGCAGAATCCAGAGAAGGATAAATAATTTTGTGCTTAATTTTAGCTGAGAATCCACTTGTGTTCAAAAGGCAAAAGTAGCAATCTTTAATATGGTCTCGCAGTTCCCTCCATATCATTGGGATTGCAAATGACATTGCTGCCTTTCGTCGATTGAGCCAGTCACGAATCCCTTTGGAACAACTGGTACAGATGATATGTGGAGCCCAAGACTTATCCTGGTCACCCAATGGACAGCCAAGGTACAATTTGTATACCTTCTTCAGATCTATAGTAATTGGGCGACATTGTGCTTTCGTTGTGAATGAACCACAAACGTAACAGAAACTATCTGGATGATTAGTACAATGTCTTGGCATGATAAAGATTGATATTAATCACCGTAAATAATGTCTGTAGCATAAAAAAACAAAGACAACTGTCGTCAACCCTCCTTATATGTTTATCCTATAAACACATGATATAAGGCCCAATTAACGTTTATAATTATATATAATGAGCCTCATCACAAAAAAGTGACATGCTAGTGGAAAACTAAACACAGATTTGAAATCAGCATGAAAAATACTACAAAACCCACCCAAATTAACTCTGATGAAAATAATGTGTTGACCTGTGTTATCAGTCCAGTAGACATTCACCCCAATATAAAATTTCCCTAGGGATATTCATGCTCACCAAGAATCACTACCAGCTTCAGCTTCATCTCCACTTCAAGATGGTCTCCATCAAGAGCTGTACACTTAGTCTAGCCAGTCTCCAGTTTTTCCATCCCATCGCTTAACTTGGTGTTTATACTGAATTTTTCAAACCGCCCTCATATGCCTACTTCTTCAGTCCTATTTCTTGACTAGCACCTGACCCTCAGATCCATACACAGATGCCTTCTATACCTGCCTGCTTCTTCCAGCCCTTCAACCTCTCCAGAAAACCTTCCTGTGGATGCCCTGTACTAGTCACTGGACATATGTTTATGTTTATTAAAAACTTTGTAGAGGAGGGTTGAAGCTACAGCCTCAGCACCCTGGGGTTGTGGGTTCAAACCCTGCGCTGCTCCTTGTGACCCTGGGCAAGTCACTCAGTCCGCCATAGCCCCAGGTACGTTAGATAGATTGTGAGCCCACCGGGACAAATAGGGAAAATGCTTGAGTACCTGATTGTAAAACCGCTTAGATAACCTTGATAGACGGTATATAAAAACCTAATAAACTTGAAACTTGAATAAACTATATACCGCTAATATACCCAAAAAAGGATCCAAGCGGTTTACAATACACAATATATCTCAATTTATATGGTCACATTTGGAATAGATTTTACTTCCATTGAAAGCAATGGAAATAAATCCCGGATGTTACAATCTGTCCTCCCTTTTCTGGAGCCACATGGTAACTCTAATTTAGATTAACAAGATGATCTAATTAAAATGATCACTAAATAACATTTGGGTTAATTTATTGATAAATATGATAAATTGATAAAATGGGGCTAGTGAATATTTTGTCTCTGTCATTACATTATGCCTAAAGGCATCTTTTGCCCCATTTAAACTGTGGCATGCAACACAATAAGCCAGAAATTCTCTATGGATGTTAGACTTGCTACTTGCAAGATATGCATTCACTTCTTTCTATCGTTAAACTATTCCTTTTCCTTTTCATTATTTTGCATAAAACATCCATCGAATGCTTGATATTTAACATTTTCATAAATGTCTTACTACTGTGAGGTTCATTTATCAATATGATATAATGCATCTATAATAACGTTTTCAGCAGTTGCAGTACCTCAGGCCTTTGTTACCACTCTAATGGTCTTTTATAAAAGCAAGTGATAGACTTGTGCTGACATACAGCACTACCAAGAGGCAATTTTAGAATTGGACCTTTTTTTACATTGCTCCAGAAGCCTGAAGAACTAGACATACTTTTTCCTGTCAGTCAATATTTATTGATATTCAAGAAAGGAGTATCAATGCAAAGGGAAATTTAGAAAAACTGCCCCCTAAGATTTATTTTGATATTGGAATACACCATCAAACCCAACAACCCCTCCCCCACAAAAAAAAACCAACAAAAAAAAAACGAATAAAAACACAACAGATAATGTGATTTTATATGTTTTCTGAGTTTTTGAAAAATAAGCACATGGCACAACGTGCTAAACACTAAGAGCTCCTTTTATTAAGGTGTGCTAGTGTTTTTAGCACACGCAGGATATTACCGCACGCTACACGGCTAGAACTAACGCCAGCTCAATGCTGGTGTTAAGGTCTAGCGCGTGCGGCAATTCAGCGCACGCTATTCCGCGCGTTAATGCCCTAATGCAGCTTAGTAAAAAGAGCCCTATAAGTGAGGAAACCATGCATAGCTACAGCTCATGGAATTTTTCCAACCTCCTTTGCACATATATGTACATGTGTATGAGGTGGGGGGGGGGATACTAAACATTAAAATAAATGGCTAGCACAAACAGACTTTAGAACCAGAACAGTCTGAGGTGATCCAAAAAGGAAAGAAGGAAAGAGTGAGCAGAAATTCCAGGACTGTGAATAGAATGGTGCCAATAAAGTTAGCAATCCAGGAATGAGGAGGGACACACAGTTCAAGTAAACTACAAAGAAAACAGCACAATGGGCCTTCGGGTTATGGGCAATCAACATATATTTCTTGTAAGACCCAACATGGGCTGTGTTTCAGCGTATCCGCTTGCGTCAGGGGTCTATATATAATTGTCACACTAAAATTGCTGCTGTATTTTGGTGTGGATTTTATACGAATTTAGTGAATGAATTGCATTTTTTGGGCTGTTTGGGTAATCCCGAACTGATGTGATGATCATATGCAGACCCCTGATAAGGATGGATATGCTGAAACACAGTCCGTGTTGGGTCTTACAATAAACATTCGTTGATTGCCCATAACCCGAAGGTCTATGTTGCCAATAAAGTTAGGAAAGGAAAGAACCCTAGATGGCAGAACCATAAAAATCAGAGCAGAATGAATGTGCTGGGGAGAAAAAAAAACATTCAAGCTAGAGACTCATAAAGGACCAGTATGAGATGTGAAGCAACAAAAGTAACAGAATAATCTGAATACTTGTTTAATTATACCTTCAGACTGTACGAGGGTCCATAAAACAAGTAACAGTTTTAGAACAAATTGGAGAAAACCAAATAAATATTGGGGGTAGTTATACAGCTGCATTAGCACACTAATGCAAGTTATTTGCCCATTAATATGTGTTAAAGAACTCTAATGCAAGTTGTGTTGCCCTAACACAGTGTGATTTTGGTTATCCAGCAGTACATTAGAAAGTTCTTCAAAAGGTTTCTGCATTTTCATATTTAAGAACATAAGAATTGCCGCTGCTGGGTCAGACCAGTGGTCCATCGTGTCCAGCAGTACGCTCTCGCGGCGGCCCCTAGGTCAAAGACCAATGCAGGAAATAGTTGGGGCAGGAAAAGTGGTAAGAGGGTGTGTCGTAGAATGTTGTGACTAGTCAGTCAGACAAGCCAGCTCAACTTGCAAGTTGTAATGTAATCTGCTTTTGAGATACTTCATAAATAATGTTTAAAAAAATAAAAGTGTTGAAAGTTTTTGAAAATATGTTATAGTAATGAAATACAAAACATGCAAAATGCACATACAGCAGCTCATTAATATATAATACTATAATGTGGCTTGTGGTGAACATTGGGCGCACACTGTCCGTCATATTATAGCTGGTAAAATAACCTCGGCATAAAGTGAGGTTAATTTTACCACAAGGTAGCAGTGGGCCACATCTTAAAGAGGCACAATAGTGATTGCCAGATGTCCTCCAAGCAACCTTACAATATATTACCAGTTTTAATGTTAAGAAATGGCCATAACATTAGCTAGGTTTAGGTTTTGCCTTGGTAAACCAGGTTAGGAGAGTCCACAGCAAATAAAGTATCACTGCCACAATCTGTGGCAGGGGACTAGCTAAATTATTGGGCAAAGAGCAATTTGTCTTACTGGTAGAAAAGAGATTGCTGTTAGAAAATGACACGGTGACAAAATTCATCACCGTTCCCGTGGATAACCGCAGGAAACCATCTCATGTCATTCTTTAAGGAGAGAGAGAAGAATCAGAGTATGAATGGCCACAACCACTGACCCGCAAGCTTTGCTTTGAAGAATGCTGGTGTAGAAGGATTGAGATTGAAATAGACACTAGAAAATGACATGGGATGATTTCCCGCGGTTATCCGCGGGAACGATGATGAATTTTGTCACCGTGTCATTCTCTAATTGCTGTCACCTGTGGAGGATGGCATCCTAGACCAGGGGTATCCAATCTCAGTCCACAAGAGCTGCAACTCAGTTACCCCCCTTTTACAAAACTGTAGCATGGTCCTGAGTGCCTGCCACGGTGGTAACAGCTCCAACATTCATATGATTTCTATAAGTGTTGGAGCTCTTACCGCCGCAGCCACACTGAAAACCACGCTATGGTTATGTAAAAAGGGGGGTAAGGATGTCAAGATTTCTGAAATGAATATGCACAAGATCTATTTGCATGTACTGCCTTCATTGTGGAAATCCTGAAAACCCAACTGGACATGGACTGAGGTAAGACATCCCTGACCTAGGCAGTCACCATCTTCTACAGAGTGACAAGAAACAAAAGATGAAAGATAAGGAAAGTAGTTTATCCCAACACTTTGGCAGAATGGGGGTGGAAGGCAAAGAGAAAACGGATTGTACTGAGACTTCTATGGTCTATACATGAGGGACTCAAAACCAAAGAAAGGTGTGGTTTTAATGTTATAATTTGTTGAGACATAGAGGGACATTTAAAAACAAAAAAGACATCTAAGTCCAATTTGGATGTTTCCAGCTGAACGTCCAAAGTAGGAGGAACAAAAATGGCCATTTTCGAATGGCAAACTGCTGGACATCCAAATATAATTATTTTTGAAAATCCACTTCTACCCATGGAGTAGAACGGGTACAAGTGGATCGATTTTTTATTCCATGGGTACAAGTGGAAAGATTTTTCACTCCATCAAAAAATTACAAAGACTAGGGGGATACTCTAAGTTACAGGGAAATACTTTTAAAACCAATAGGAGGAAATTTTTTTTCACTCAAAGAATAATTAAGCTCTGGAACGCATTGCCAGAGGTTGTGGTACAAGTGGATAGCGTAACTGGTTTTAAGAAAGGTTTGGACAATTTCCTGGAGGAAAAGTCCATAGTCTTTATTGAGAAAAACATGGTGGAAGCCAAGGCTTGCCCTGGATCGGTAGCATGGAATATTGCTACTCCTTGGGTTTTGGCCAGGTACTAGTGACCTGGATTGGCCACCATGAGAACGGGCTACTGGGCTTGATAGCCCATTGGTTTGACCCAGTAAGGCTATTCTTATGTTCTTAATGGGCTGGACACATAGACATCCCGATAGAGCAATGGGACACCTTAGAGGGCACTGCTGTGAACTTCACATAAAGGGTGTCAGCTGTATATCTCACCATACCCCCCTTATAATTAAGGTGAGCCCCCCAAACCCCCCAAAAGCCTACTATGTCTTCCTGTATACCACCCCAATAGCACTTATGGCTGCAGGTGGCAGTTATATGGCAGTATAGTAGGGTTTGGGTGGGCTCACACATTCTACCACAAATGTGCAAGGGCATAATCAAAAGGAACGTCTAAGTCTGTTTTTGTATAAGTCGCAAGTCGTCCAAAGTAAAAAATAGCTTAGGACACGTTGTCGAAAAATACGTCCAAACTTTTTTTTTGTTTCGAAAATCGTCTAACTATATGTCCTGCTGATCTGATCGTCCAAGTCGTTAAATCGTCCATCTTTATACCACATTTTCGTCCAACTTTTCGTCCAAGTCAAAAACGCCTAGAACAAGTCCTGTTGGACGTGGGAGGGGTCTGCAAAGTGATGGACTGAACACCCAGACATGGCACATAAATAGTGGGGTACCTTACAGGGCACTGCTGTGAACTTCATAAAAAGGGTGCCATGTCTTCATCTCACTACAGCTCCCTTATAGGTCACGGTGAACCCCCAAACCACCTCCAGAATCCTCTAGACCAGGGATCTCAAAGTTCATCCTTGAGGGCCGCAATCCAGTCAGGTTTTCAGAATTTCCCCAATGAATATGCATTGAAAGCAGTGTATGCACATAGATCTCATGCATATTCATTGGGGAAATTCTGAAAACCCGACTGGATTGCGGCCCTCAAGGAAGGACTTTGAGACCCTGCCCTAGACCACTTATCTACCACCCCAATAGCCCTTATGGCTGCAGGAGCCACTTATATGGCAGTAAAAAAGGGTTTTGAGGGTGTATAGGGGAGTGCACATGTTTCAATATCAATGCAGTGATTACAGGGGCTTATGGGCATGGGTCCTCTTCTCCATGGGTGCCTATCCCACCCCCAAGATGGCTTAAGATGCCTCTGTGCAGCACGACTAGGCTTTCCTATGCCAGGCTGCCAGGTGATGATGTTCTGGAGGCACAATTATGGGGTCTGTATTATGTGTTTGCAGTGCTTATCTGGTCACTTTATGTGGGTTTTTGTGACTTAGACCATGCTTTAAATGGTCTAAGTCATAATGTTCAAGTTCCGTCGATCCTGTGCTGTATAACTTTTGATTATACATGCAGTACGACTAAGTCTAAGCCTGCCCACGTCCTGCCTAACTCCCGCCCTCGACACTCCTTCTAACATGCCCCATTTAGCTATGGTCGTTCAACGGCACTATGAAGGCCTAGGTCATTTAAAAATACGTCCAAAACCCGTTTTTATTATCGGCACTTGGACGTTTTTGACTGATGAGCATCCAAGTGCCAACTTAGGCCAGTTTTTGAACGTTTTTCTCTTTTGATTATGAGCCCCATAGTGTTTACAGTGGCTTATGGGCCTAGGTCCTCCTCTCTATGGTTCACTAGCCCACCCGCCAGGCTACTTAAGACACTTGTGTGCAGCTCTACTAGGCTTCCCCATACCAGATGTTGCTGTTTTAGAGACATGTATGTACCTTTTTGCTCTCATTTTTGTGTGTTGGAAGGGGGTCAGTGAGCACTGGGGGGGGGGGGGGGTCTTGACCACTATATGCATCAAGGTATCTGGTCAGTTTGGGCACCTTTGTGGCACTTAGACACTTCTAAAAATAGGTTTAGCTCCGAACATCTAAGTTCTGTCCAAGAGGTATTGCAAAATATTTGATTATTGCTGCAAGACATCCAAGTCTAAACTGCCCTTAAGTACACCGAAAGCCCACCCATAGCCTGCCTCCACCACGCCAATCTCATACTCTGAATGCACAAGGCAGGAATACCTCGCTAGACATACAGAAAGACAGTTTCGATTATCGGCATTTGGACATCTATGTTTTTTGATTATGAGCCTGATAGTGCCTACAGGAAAGGTCCCCTACAGTATAGGAATAAATACCGGAAAATTATCTGGAGTATCTTATCTGCCATTTGCAAGTGCAGCATTATATGAATGAAGTTACACTCCAGGTGATTTTCAGACAGCGCAAGACAATGTGCTGACCAGTTAAATAACACTGAATATCAGGGGGATTGCAGCCATGACAAAAAGCACTATATTTTATTGGACCATAATTGCCTGCCTAACTTGTTGAGGTGCATTAAAAGTACGGACGGGGATGAAAGATGCTGATGGGGAGATATAAAGGAGGTTTGTTGATGCCACCTTTCCCATTTGTGTGTATGCTAAGTCTTATTGTGTAGTTCCCAGAAAAACAATGAAGAAACAGTGAAAACGACATGTGTGTATTCTGGTGAGAGGAAGTGGAAGTAGAAAAAAAAAAGAACTATGAAAGACAAAAGTTAGAAGATCAGAGTAAATGGAAAGAATAATGGATAGGAAAAAAAAATCAGAGATGCTGGCCATGTTCCTCCTACTTCTAAACATCACTAACTTTCTATCAGAAAGTTGTTCTCTATAGCTGCCATCACTATTCTATTTCCTATCCTGCCCTCTCTATTCCTTAAGGTTCAAAGAGCCTCTCTTCTACCTTAAAGATGTCAGAACAGCATTTTCCTTCCTTTCCCATCTTCCAGGTTCTCTGTGTCTTTTCAAATCCACTCTACTAACTTATTATCAAAGAGATAGCAAAGTATTCCTCCTTGTCCGAAAGGAATTTTAATATGGTACTGCAGTTTTGGTGGTTGCAAAATTGAATTGCAAAGAAAACCATATATTTCAAACGCCATAATTCTTATAATGTGTGGCAAATGTAATGGAAATGATTCAATAGTGGGATCACCAACATTTAGGTGTCTACTTACTGCAGGTTATTCTTCAAGAACACTTATATATAACTAAAATTACCAGATTTCCTCTTTTAAAAAAAGAGGACACCTGCCCCCCCCCCCCCATACTCCTCAAGGAACCTCGTCTCTCTTTCCCCGAGCTCGGGCCCACGTCTGGAGGACCTCCGCACATGCGTGGAAATCAGCGCATGCGCGTGACATTATCACGTCAAAGTCTGCACATGTTCAGAGCTCTCCAGACGTGGCCCCAAGCTCGGGGACTTCCAAAACCCGGACAAATTGCCGGGTTTTGGGAAATCCCTCCGAGCGCCCGGACAGTCCTCTAAAAAGAGGAAATATCCAGATTTTCCCGGACATCTGGTAACCCTACATATAACCCATTACATATGTAAATGTTCTTATAAAATGCTAGTGTTAAATCAGCGTCTGCGTGCCTAAATTACAGACATGCAGATTTAAAACTGATCTATGGCTGGCATAACTGAGTGCACCTAAGCTTCACATCATAAAAGCTGACCATATTTACAAACATATTTACAACATGCCCATGCTCCTCCCCTGTGAATGTCCCTTCCATTTATGCACTAAGATGTTTGTATGCGTATAATATAGTATAACTAGTGTTTAAGCCCGTTACATTAACGGGTGCTAGTAGAGCCTCCTTCCCTCACATGTGCCCTATTTTCAGCCCTAGCTCCAAACCCATTTTTACGCCCCTCCCTCCCACCACGGTCCAACAGCACCTCTTCCCTGCTCCCCCGGTCAGCAGCACCTCTTCCCTGCTCCCCCGGTCAGCAGCACCTCTTCCCTGCTCCCCCGGTCAGCAGCACCTCTTCCCTGCTTCCCTGGTCAGCAGCACCTCTTTCCTGCTCCCCCCGGTTCCTCTTCCCTGCTTCCCCAGTCAGCAGCACCTCTTCCCTGCTCCCCCGGTCCCTGTTCCCTGCTTCCCCAGTCAGCAGCACATCTTCCCTGCTCCCCCGGTCAGCAGTACCTCTTCCATGCTCCCCTGGTCAGCAGGACCTCTTCCCTGTTTCCCCGGTCCCTCTTCCCTGATCCCCCGGTCAGCAGCACATCTTCCCTGCTCCCCCAGTCCCTCTTCCCTACTCCCCCGGTCAGCAGCACCTCTTCCATGCTCCCCTGGTCAGCAGCACCTCTTCCCTGCTCCCCTGGTCCCTCTTCCCTGATCCCCCGCCCAGCAGCACATCTTCCCTGCTCCCCCGGTTTCTCTTCCCTGCTCCCCTGGTCAGCAGCAACTCTTCACAAACCTCTCGCCTCTAGCAGCTGCCGCAGCACTCTACACACACTGCTTCGCGGCCTTCAACTGCCCTGATTTGATTTGCCGCATCTCTGATGATGTCATCAGGGACGCGGTGGAGCAATCAGGGCAGTTGAAGGGCGCAAAGCAGCGTGTGTAGAGTGCTGCGGCCGCTGCTAGAGGCGAGTGGTTTGTGTGGACCGCGTGAAGGGGGGCGGCAAGGGAGTAAGGGTAGCGGTCAGACCGCGTGAAGGGGTTCGTGTGCGCCGGGGGGGATGGGGGCGACGACGACGATCTGGCTTACACGGAAACCGACTCCTCCTGGGGTCCGCGGGAAGGGAAGGGTGGGGTGGCAAAGGACTTGGGTCCTGGGCGGCGGGGTCTGTTTTTCGGTTCGTCCCGGGGGGGGGGAGGAGGCGGTCTTTGTACCCCAGTCGGCTTGTGGAGGCGATCGTCGGCTGGCTCGGAGCAGGCTTGTGAAGGCGATCGTCAGCGTGTAAAGAAACTTCCGTATTGTGAGGTGGCTGTGACGTAAAACCCGCGCATGCGCACTCGTGTTTTCGCGACAGATCAGGGAACACGTTTTTTTGGTGCGCATGCGCGGCCTATCATTTTATTATATTAGATGCTAAGTGCCCTGCTGCCATTTACCCTTCTAAGAACACACTATAAACTTAGGCATTAAAATGGCATTTACAGTTAGGTGACTTGTTACAAAATGAAGGGAAACACATCTATCTTAAATTGGACCTTGTTAATTCATATAGATTATGAAAAACAAATGTCATGCCTCCATCTTTTGCAAACTCATATTGGCCAACCACTAGTCCAAAGTAGTTCTTTGAGCATTTTCACTGTCTTTATCATTTGTAGAGCTACAGCAACCAATTGGTGCAGTTAGGCTTTACGCACCATTTCTGGCTGTAAGCCTTACGTAGGAGAAAAAGTATAACTGCATATCCTTTTTATTCCCAACGTGACTATAAATTGTATACTGAAGGCTGAATCCATCTTTCAGGCATCTTTGTCCTCTTTGATTTCTTCAACATGCTTTGCATTACCCAAACTTTTAATAAAATACATTGAAGTGCTTATCAGAAATAAGAAAAAGTGTCACAAGAAAATATAGCTTTTGTCATACAAAAATCTAGAGTGAAAGTATTTAAGAAGCAGACGGTTCCACTGTACCTTTTCTTTAAATACTATGTAGGCCCCGTAAAGAATCTTAATCAGGTTCTTAAGACTGAGCGGTATTCATCTAAGCACTTTCACAAGGTTCAATCAGTCTCTCTCCTATCTGATTATAACCAGAGAAAACAAGAAATGTGTTTATGAAGAGTACAGAAACAAACAGCTCATTTCAATTTCCTTGTTACACTACCACAGACTATTTACAATCGGCAGCAAGACAGTTTAAAGGTTGGAATTATGGGCTTTTTATCAAAAGGAATGACTTAATTTACTGAAAGCAAAGAATGAATGAAAACATTCAGTACTAATCGGAAATTCTGGCTGCTTTTTTTTTCAGTTTCAAAATTTTATATAGTAACATACAATAAAGCAGGAGAAACATATTAAACAAATTGCTCATAACACTATTAACACAAAGCTTAGGATATTAAAAGACAAAATCCTTGAAATTAAACTCCCTCCCCCCACCCATCCCATTTGCAAAGGGTGAAAACCCAACATCCATCCACATCTACAGTACATGCATACATCTCCATTCTTTCACTATAATTCAATTACTATCTGCAAACTCTTTTATGGGTGCCCATAATGATCTAAATTTGGCCCCTTTACCTCTCTTCTCCATTATGACTGCCTCATATTTCCCAACTAAGCATACTGAATGCCACCAAAATTGGAAAATGCTAACCAGTCACCCCTAAAGTAATAGATAAATGAGATAAGAATAAATAAATTTAGAATCTCAGTGTGAAGGTTCAGCAACGGGAGTAAAACTCCAGCGCTTACACTCAAGAGACAGAGGTGATTCACGTCTGCCTGCACACCATCATGGATTGCCCCACGTGTGCAAAATCTAAATACAAATCAGTGCTAAATCACAATAAAGTAAGTGACACTGAGAGTGAAAAAATAGCAAATAACACTCAAAGAATTCTCCCCAGCCTACTCCCCAAGAAAGAAAAAAGGCCACAGCCGACTTAGCTTGAATAGGCCTGGAAAATGCAGGTGACAGATGCAATATCAAGTTCAACCAAGCCCGGTTTCGGGAGAATACCCCTTCATCAGGAACATTGAGATGAGTCGGAGCTGGCTGGGGGAGGGAAGGAGAACTCGAAGAGACGCGCAAGCGCGCTAAAAAGCTGAGCAGAAGTAACATCAGAGCAAAAAGAACCAATGAGAAAAAATAGGGGAGGAGCCCCAGATTAAACAATAGTGTTCCACTCTATGCAATCGTTAAGCCCCTGAGGGGAAACAGTATGAAGTTGAAAAATCCAAAATTGTTCTCTAAGTTGGATATGGGCCATCTTGTCTCCCTTAAAAGTTTCTGAGATCTGTTCGAGCACAAACCACGTCAATTGATGAAAATCATGGCCCCGCTCCAAACAATGGGGGACAAGAGGCGCAGACCTGACAGCCAGATGTAATCTGCTCTTGTGTTCAGTCAACCTAGTTCTGATTTTTCTACAGGTACGCCCCACATATAGCAACCCACAGGGGCACCTAATCACGTATATGACCCACTGAGAGTCACAGATCGTTTGGCTCTTAAGTTGGTATTCAACATGAGTTTGTGGATGCTGCCAGCGGGAAACAGTAAATGTGTTATCACACATGTTGCAATCTCCACAAGCCTGATGTAGACCCTTACTTGTCCCACTCCTAATAAAATGAGATGACAAAAGGTTTTTCAAATTCTTAGGCCGAGAAAAAGCAATGAGGGGGGGTTCCTGAAAAATAGTATGGAACCTAAGCACTTGCCAATGTTGTCTAATGATTTTGGCCACTTGCTGAGCTTGAGAAGAATACGAAATCACACATACCTGACGATCCAAATCAGAGCGCTGCACAGGACACAGCAACAATTCAGGATTGGCATAACGAGCACGGAGGTAAGCCCGTCTTATAGTCCAATCTGGGTAACCCCGGGCTTGGAAGCGTTGAGTCAGCAACTTTGCTTGGACTTTAAATTCTGCCAAAGTAGAGCATATGCGGCGTATTCTTAGAAATTGACCAACCGGAACAGCTTGTTTAAGCCTCGGAGGATAACAGCTGGAAAAATGTAAATAAGTGTTCCAGTCGGTGGGCTTTCTGAACACCGACGTGGTCAATCTCCCAGAACTTTTAGTCACCACAGTATCCAAATAGGTGACAGAGATAGTATTAGTTGTCGCAGTAAACTTCAAATTCCTGTCCAGCGCGTTCAGCCAAGCTAGAAATTCTTGAAATCGTGCCAAAGTGTCTGTCCAGATTAAAAACGCATCGTCAATGTAGCAAAGCCACACCGATATGGCAGACATCCATGCAGAATGGTAAAGAGAACATTCCTCAAAGTTGATGACATATAAATTAGCGACACTCGGGGTCATTGCAGTGCCCATGGCAACGCCATGTGTCTGGAGGTAAAACTCCCCCTGTACTTCAAAAAAATTATTTTGTAAGATAAAAGTGGACAAAGTCTGTAAAAAAGTGGTCAATTTCTAAGAATACGCCGCATATGCTCTACTTTGGCAGAATTTAAACTCCAAGCAAAGTTGCTGGACCCATGGTAGGGGAGGAGAATGGAGCTGGAGGGAATGGAGAGAAGTGCTACCTAAACCCATATAATATGGGGGGTGCTGGAGACAAGGAAGAGAGACACTGGACTTGTATCTGGGAGCCAGAGCTGGAGGGAGATAAATGCTGGACTGCAGGAGTGGAACTGGAGGGAAGGTAAAGAGGTTCTGGACTGGTGGGAGGAGAGCTGGAGGGAAGGGAAGGGAGAGAAGGTGCTGGACATGCAGGGGGTTAGGGGACTGGGTTGGTTGGGTGGCTGGCTAACTGACTGGACCTGTAGGAAAGGGAGAGAAGCTCTGGAACAATGGGAGGCTGGAGCTGGACTCATGGGGGGACTGGGGCTGGAGGGAAGGGAGAGAGGTGTTGGACCCATCAGAGGGGTAGGAGGTAATGAAGAGAGGTGCTGGACTTGCAGGGAGGAAGAAAGAGAAAAGAACCAAGGGGATGAAATAAGTGTGTGAAATACTGAACACACAGTAGAGGGAAGGAGGAAAGTGATGGGGAGAGATACATTGGTATAGGAGAGGAAGGGAGAGGAAGAGAGAGGAGAAGCTGGACACAGGGAGATAATAGGCATGGTGGAGAGCAAAAAGGAGATAATGCATAGGGTATATGGACACAGAGGGGCAATACCATACATAGGAGGGGTGTATAGACACAGAAGAAAGATGCTAAATATGGGGGGAAATAGGAACACAGAAGGGAGATACTGGGGACAGGGAGAAGGGATAGGAACAGAGTAGTGATGATGAATGTAAGGAGATGGACACAGGGGAGAAACTGGAATGGGAAGTATAGGGGACACAGTGAAAGGAGATGATGAACATGGAGAATGATAGGTACACAGAGTTAGAAAATAGATAATGAGTATTGAGAAGGAAGAAATGTCAAATGGGCAGGAGACCCTGGTGAGTGAGTTAAGAGAAGACAGAGAGAAAGAGAAACTAGAGCCTGGGACCAACATAATTAGAACAATAAAATGACCACACAACAAAAAGTAGAAAAAATATAATTTTGTGATTATAATATGTCAGATTTGAAATATGTATCCTGCCAGAAATTATGTTAGACATGGTTGGGGCCCAGGGCAGGCAATGCCGGCATCGGCAGCCCAACACTCTCACATACACAGTACTCTGCTTCACAGCTTATTAAACTTTGTGGCTTCATCAGATAGGATCTCAGAAGAAGGTCCTCTGTGATAGAAACACAGATCATGTCAGGTCTGACCCTGAAGAAGCATGAAATGCATCAGAGAGGAACTGGTGCAGCAACGATCTCGACTAAGCTAAGTCTTTGTCATATGGATATATATTATTCACATGTTTAAAACAATGAAATATAGATAAACACTGTTTATATGAAAAATATAAATTTAACTTATAAACACAAAAGAGAGCATTAGATTACACACCAAAGAAAAGTGGAAAGTGTGAGGAGTGCTGCCACACTGATCTAATTGATCTTATTGATCTACTTGATCGGGTGGTATTCTGAGGTTCCCAGGTGTGATAAAAAGGAAAGTTAACAAGAAAGTTTATGGCAGCTGAGTAACATCAGCGCTAAGCAAGTTGTTTTATTATATTAATTGCGGTGTCTAAAAATTGCTTGAGGTCCATACCACACCATTTTTACTATGTATCATTGTATTGTTCTATTGAAGCCTTTTTAATAAACCATTTCATCAAGATCTCTTAGACAGAGGAAGAGATAATGGTTACTGCAGATGGACAGACTGGATGGGCCATTTAGCCTTTATCTGCCATCATGTTTCTATATGTTTAAGAGAAAGGCAGAGTAAAGGACTCAAATTATCCTTGTTATCTTCTCAGCAAGTTGTAGATACAAGGTAAAAAATCCCAAAAACAAACAACAACAAAGAATTTGAAGTGTCTGTATACAAATGCTAGAAGCCTACAAAATTAAATAGGAGAATTAGAGTATATAGCACTGAATAATGAGATAGATATAATAGGCATCTCAGAGACTTGGTGGAAGGAGGACAATCAATGGGGCACTAGGTTACCTGGGTACAAATTAAAGTATATCGCAATGATAGAGTATATCAAATTGGAGGGGGGTGTTGTGCTATATGTTAAAGAGGGAATTGAATCAAACAAAATAAACATTCTGCATAGCATAGATAGCAGTGTGGAATCCATATGGATAGAAATTTAATGTGTGAAAGGAAGGGTTATACTACCGTCCCCTAGGACAGAATGAGCAGACAGATGAAGAAATGTTTTCAGAGATTAGAAAAGCTGGCAAACTGGGCAACATAATAATAATGGGTGATTTCAATTACCTTCACACATGAACAATACCAAAGGACCAAGGGGATACCATATCACATCAATAATACACAAACAGGCCCTTCATCTGTTGGAGGAGAGGAAGCCTGTACTCACATGTACTTATCTAAACAAACTAATATAGAAGTGAAGAAAAAAAAGACCTCAGTGTGAACAGGGCACTGCTAAGAACCAGAACAACTGTAAACTAAAGGCCCACACTAATCACTGGTCAGAAAAATACTGCACAAAACTTAAAAGTGTCATTCACGGGCAAACCTCTACAACTCCAAGAATCCTATGTGCTCATTCTGAAGGATACAAACAAGCACTCAAACATAATCAAATTGTCCACTTAGCTGTGAAAGAAGTCCATCCAAAGCTGTAATATCCAAATAGCTCATTGCCAAGTTCCAAAAGAGATACCCTGTTTCACCACAAAGGAGAAAATCCCACGGAACATAACTTCCACAGAAATATACAGCAATGGTGTTCCGGCTCCCAGATGCCAACATCAAATAGCGCCAGTGTCATGATGTCATCAGCAACGCGACCACCCAAAGCCCAATCACAATAGCGCTTTTCACTCTACCACAGAGTTTAAACCCCCAGGTGTCACAGTCTGGAGTATGAAAATCCACCGCTGCTCTCTTTGCCTCAAAGATCGGAAAATATCTCCCTGTCTCTCACTCATCATCAGCTGTTCTAACACAACACGTTTAAATGCAGGAAAATCATGTCCTATGTCCCACAAGAGGCTTCATTTGCTTCTTTTTTTTTTAAATACAGTTTTATTGAGAGTGGCACAGAGAACGCATACACGCATCAGAATAGATAATATCTGTGTTCAATCAAACAAGTTTTCAGACTTCTGGAGGTCCGACCCACATAACATAAATTGCAGGAAACACTTTCAGCCTCTTTTACAAAGCCGCGCTAGTGGCTGCCCTGCGCCAACGGCCCCGAAGCCTATAAGATTTAAAGGGCTTCGGGGCTGTTGCCACGCAGCTTTGTAAAAGAGGCAGTTTATGGGTCTTTGGATGTTGAAACTCTGAGACCTCTAGCATGTTATCACACACAGCACGTTGGCCACATTTAATATGTTTCCCAGATACCACCCTCCTTAGACCATACCATCGCAGGACATAGTTGATCATCCAAATTAGGGTTTCTGGCAAATGAAAAAAGAATAGAATTTCTACGGAACACAGAATGTAATTAGAACAAATTCATATGTTTCTTATCATTTTTACCAATGCAGGAGTATGTGCATTGTATTTCAGTACACAAGTAACTCTTTATCTTCATCTCGGGTTGTATTATTCAAAAGATGTTCACGATAATTAGGCCAGGCTCTCTTAGCCGCAGATGTGACCACCTGTGTTGGGTATCCCTGATCCACTAATCTCTGTATTAACCCACTTGCCTAGCGTTGATGCTCTTCCTATTTGAACAAAGCAGGTGATATCGGATAAATTGCACAAAAGGGATGCCCTTGCGAGAATGCACTGGATGCATGCTAAAAAAAAATGAAGCAATTTATTCCAGTCCATGGGTTTCACATGAACCAATGTTTTAAAACGTCCTTGATCCAAACGGACCTGGATGTCAAGAAATGGCAACATTACCAAATCCCAATTCAGATCAAACTTAATTGTTGAATGACACTGGTTCAATTCATCAACAAATTGTCTCAACAACTCCACTCTCCCCATCCAAACAAAAAAAATTGTCATCTATGTATCGCCATTAGCATCATGCCCATTGAAAATAATTGTGAGATAAAGCCAAAGATGTCAAAGTCACAAAAATTCAGGTGGAACCTGAAAAGATCTATCCCCTGCCTGTAAAGCTGATGATGAGTGAGAGACGGTGTGGTATTTGCTGATCTTTGAGGCAAAGAGAGCAGAGAAGGATTTTCACAGTCAAGACTGTGACACCTGGAGGTTTAAACTCTGCGGTAGAGTGGATAGCATTTGTGTGATTGGGCTTTGGGCAGTTGCGTTGCTGGTGATATTTGGTGTTAGCGTCTGGGAGCCAAAACACCTTTGCTATATGTTTCTGTGGAAGTTATGCTCCGTGGATTTTTCCCCTGAAGACGCTTCGTGGCAAACAGGATGCCACTGTTGGGACTTGGCATTGAGCAACTTGGATATTACAACTTTGGATGGATTTCTTTCACAGCTAAGTGGACAATTTGATTATGTTTGACTGCTTGTTTGTATCCTTCAGAGTGAGCACATTCTATGTTGGATTCCTGGGTTGGACAGGTTTGTCTGTGAAGGCCACTAAGTTTTGTGCAGTTTTTTTTTATCTGTGGTTAGTGTGGGATTGTTAGTTTACAGTTGGTCTGGTGATTAGCAGTGCCCTTTTCACACTGAGGTCTTTTTCTCCATTTCTATATTAGTATGCTTAAATATGTACTATACATATAAGTACGGGCTTCCTCTCCTCCAAAAGATGAAGGGGCTGTTTGTGTCTTATTGATGTGATTTCAATACCCCAACAATGACTGCAAAAATGGTACATCAGGTATGCTAGGGAGGTCAAATTCCTAGACAAGAGGGTAGCTATTTTAGATTTTGTCCTTAATGGAATGCAGGGTATAATACAGGAGGTAACTATGTTGGGTCTGCTGAGAAACAGTGATCATAACATGATCAAATTTAAGCTATCTGGAGTGATGTCGCTAAAGAAATCTATTGTAGCAGCATTACAGTTACATTTATTTGATATACCGCTATTAATTAACAAAACACATTAAACTAAAGCAGTTTATAGTTAAAAAAGAAAAATCAGGGGAAAAAGGAAAAACAAAATAAAAAACACTAAAACATGACAGTTTTTGAAAGGGTGGCTGCAATAAAATGAGGAAAATGGTTAAAAAAAAGCTAAAAGGATCAGTTGCAAAGGTTAAGACTGTAAACCAGGAATGCATGTTATTTAAAAATACCATTGTGAAAGCCCAGACTAGATGTGTTCCCCTTTTTGGGATAGGTGGAAAGAAGAGAAAATGAAAGCCGACATGTTAAAATTAGAAGTGAAAGAGGCTATTAAAGCCAAAAAAAAATCCTTTAAAGAATGGAAAAAGGATCCAAATGAAGACAATAAGAAGAGACATAACACTGGCAAGTTAGATGCAAAGCACTGATAAAGGAAGCTAAGAAAGAATATGAAGAGAAACATGCCAAAGAGGCAAAAACTCATAGTAACATATTTTTTTAGGTACATCAGAAGCAGAAAACCTGTGAAGGAGTCTGTGGGACCATTGGATGATCAAGGTGCAAAAAGAGCGCTCAGGGAGGATAAGGCCATAGCAGAGACTGAATGAATTCTTTGCTTTAGTCTTTATGGAAGAAGATCTAAGAGTTCTACCCGAACCAGTAATGGGTTTCAAGGATGATGAGGCAGAAGAACTGAAAGAAATCTCAGTGAATCTGGAAGATGTACTAAGCCAAATTAACAAGTTAAAAAGTCATAAATCACCAGAGCTGAATGTAATACGTCTAAGGGTACTGAAAAAACTCAAACATGAAAATGCTGACCTGCTGTTAGTGATCTGTAACTTGTTGCTAAAATCATCAGCGGTACTTGAAGATTGCAGGGTGAGGAGTAGTGGCTCGTGGCCAGTAGGGGCTGATGTTTATGGGACGGTAATGGAATGGACATCAGAATATGATAGTGCAGTATTAAGTGCCTGCTTTTCGTATGATTCTGGGTAATTCTAGTTAGATACAAGCATATGTGTCAGTTAAGGCCATGCCCAAATAGAAGCGTACGAAAAACGGGTGAATAAAAATCTGAATATAAATGTGGCCAAGGCCAGAAAAACACACTACAGATTAATATAAGGGAAAGTATAATAATATTATTTTTGTGTACTTTGCTATTGGGCTAGATCATGGAGGAAATCGGGATGTGCATGGACTCCATTGACTAGTCTTTGTTCAGAGGCTCCCGCTTCTCAACATTGTGGTGTTAATTGATACCAGATACCTTTAGGCTGGCTAGGAAAAACATATTGGATAACGTGTCCTAAACTAGGAGATAACATGCATTGAATATGAATGGCCGAGATATGAATGAAATTATGACTGGATGCTTGGGCCCAAGCAAATATGAATGTGTGGATATGAAAAAATTGGTATTAAAAATAAAATGGAAGACACAACATCCAGGAATGGTTAACTTAAAGTTAGAGACTGCTGTTCCAGTCTCTAACATAGGAAGGCTTCTGTGTGCAGATCAATGAAATCTGATTCTGTAGCAGTCTCTAGCAGGGAGAGGGGGAAAACAGCCCCTCCTTCTCGCCCTCCTTCTCCTTTATTGTAATGACAAGCAGGCTGACTAATTTTCAGCACTATTTGTAGGTAACACGAAAGCAGGTTTAGAACTTTTTAGCAGCTTGTTTGATACATAGACAAATTGTCTAAAATAAGTTTTAAGAATGATAAAGGAATATTGGAAATGTTATAAAATGTTAATGTATATTCAAAAATGAATGTCAACAGAACAAAAGTGATTTCTGAAACTTTTTTCTTTGTCTAATTTTAAACCCACCTCCTTTGTTGATTTTTATTGGCTGTCAAACTGATGATGTCACACTGAGCCAAAAGTATATAATAGAGTGTCTTGAGATCTTGAGCTGAGCTCATTATCAGAAGGCCAGCATTTTGGCAACTATAACGATCTCCCACTAGCGCAACTGTTAATGCAAGCAATTATGCTTTATTCTTTTGGTGTCATGATTGGAAAACTATAAACAATAACTCAATAAATCATAATTATAATTATTATAACCTTGCGCTGGTGTCATTTGCATGTTTTTTGTTATTTTTCACACCTTGAGCTTCATAAGTGTGCGGCGTCTAATTTCCCATGCTCAAGGGTGGCCAATGTTATACCAATTTTTAAAAAGGGTTACAGGGGAGACATAGGAAATTACAAACTGGTAACCCTGACTTCAGTGCCGGTCAAAATAGTGGATACAGTTACTGTATAAAGAATAAAATTGTGGAACATGTAAACAAACATGATTTAATGGAACAAAGTCAGCATGGGTTCAGCCAAGGAAGATCTTACCCTCACCAATTTGCTTGAATTCTTTGAAGGTATGGATAAAGGTGACCCAGTTGATGTAGTATGTCCAGATGTTCAGAAAGCTTTTGACAAAGTTCCTTGCGGGATGCTCCTGAGAAAATTAAAGAGTCATGGCATAGGAGGCAATGTTCAATTATGGATTAGGAAATGATTATCGAACAGAAAACAGAGGGTAGGATTTAATGACCATTTTTCTCAATGGATAAGGGTAAATAGTGGAATGCTGCAGGGATCTATACTGGGACTAGTGCTATTTAACTTATTTATAAATGATCTGGAAATTGGAACAAGTAGTGAGGTGATAAAATTTACAGATGACACTAAACTATTCAAAGTTGTTAAAACATGTGCAGACTGTGAAAAACTGCAGAAAGACCTTAGGAAATTGGAAGACTGGGCATCCAAATGGCAGATGAAATTTAATGTGGACAAATGCAAAGTGATATACATTGGAAAGAATAACCCAAATCAAAGTTACCAAATGCTGGGGTCCACCTTGGGGGTCAGCACCCAAGAAAAGATCTGGGTGTCATTGTAGACAATACAGTGAAACCTTCTGCCCAATGTGTGGCAACAGCCAAAAAAGCAAACAAGATACTAAGAATTATTTAAAAAGGAATGGATAACAAGACTAAGAATGTTATAATGCCTCTGTATCACTTCATAGTGTGACCGCACCTGGAGTATTGCGTTCAATTCTGGTTCCCTTATCTCAAAAAATATATAGCATAACTACAAGGTTCAAAAAATAGTGATCAAGATGAGAAAGGGGATGGAACTCCTCTTGTATGAGGAAAGACTAAAGACGATAGGACTCTTCAGCTTGGAAAAGAGACAGCTGAGGGTAGATATGATAGAAGTCTATAAAATTCTGAGTGATGCAGAATGGATACAAAAAGTTGATCGATTTTTTTTACTCTCATCAAAAATTATAAAGACACTCAATGAAGTTACAGGGAAATACTTTTAAAACCAATAGGAAGAAATATTTTTTCACTCAGAAAATAGTTAAGCTCTAGAATGCATTGCCAGAGGTTGTGGTAAGAGTGGTTAATGTAGCTGGTTTTAAGAAAAGTCTGGACAATTTCCTGGAGCAAAAGTCCATAGTCTGTTATTAAGACTGACATAGGGATAGCCACTGCTTGCCCTGGATCGGTAGCATGAAATGTTGCTACTATTTGGGTTTTTGCCAGGTACTAGTGACCTAGATTAGCCACCATGAAGATGGGCTACTGGACTAGATGAACCATTGGTTTGACCCAGTAAGGCTATTCTTATGGTCTTATTACGTGCAACATTTCACCCTCTCCCCTCACCATGTATGTGTCCCACCTCTCCCCTTGTGCCATCAACTTTCCTTCCTCACACCCTTCCCCTCCTGTGAAAGTATCTTTTCTTCCTCCCCCTTCCATATTCTCTTCTCCCTAGTAAGGCTTGCTTTATCGGGTCACGATATTGTCATCGATTTTCACACGCTGCCTGCTGCTAACCTGGAAGCCTCCCCTCTTCCGCAGAGAGACTTCTGGGTTAGTGGCAGGCAGTGTGTGGTAATCACTACCGATACTGTGACCCAATGAAGCTGACACCATCGAGATTCTGCACGAGAAAAGGGAAATTCTGTATGCAATTCTGCAGAAATTCTGTGTTGCACAATTACTTAGAATTCCACCAGGAGTAGGAAATGGATCTTTTTATTTCTTTGCAGTTTTACAACATGGCTTCTTGGGATTTTGGTATGTTTATCATTTTTGGTCTGCTTTTATTTATTTGGCATTTGTGTTCTTTGAGTGTGGCTGAAGTATTCTGTTAGCATGAGTTTTCTATGTAGCATTCTGTAGTAATTTGACTTGTTCAATTTTCCCCGATAGTGGAGAGAATATTTGTGAGGGGAGATGGAAGACAAGTTTTGTTGTTCCTTGTTCTGTATTTGTGTTCTATAAAATGACAGTTGTACAGAATATTGAGACTTGTGCGGATGGGATCAAACTGAGTTTGCAGGGATGGGGTTGGGGCAGGGGCAGAGTTGGTAGGGATAGGGACAACTGTTCCCCCGTCATTCTCTAACAGAATACATAAAATTATTAATACAAATCAAACAGAATAAGACAGATACAGTAAAGAGGGGGGAAGGATAGGACAACAATTGAAACCAACACTCATAATACTGAACACACAAAGAAATGTTAGGTAATAGCATCTGGGTTCCAAGACTCCATTATAGAATACTACCATAAGTTGGCATCTACACAGATGCCAACTCATAGTAATAATATTCTACTCAAATGCATTTAGCCCTGCCAACTTATGCCATATCAATAGCAGGCATAAGCACGTATGCCTAAAAGCGGTGCTTTCATGTGTAACTTTCAGTATTATGGAAGTTACTCATAAAGTGGGGACACTTTGTGCACCGAGTTGCAGGCTAAAGTTATAAAATACCGCTTAGCGCCCCATCCAAAACTTGCACGATTAACTGTAACACATAAGTGCTAGTCTTCCACACGCACTCAGTGCACAAATCTTGGCATCAGGTTATAGGATGGAGGGAGACAGAGTGCAGATAACAGCAGTAGATGAGAATGGGCCAGCTTCAGCGCAGGAGCTTAGAAAACAGTGGAGAAGACATTGCTGGGAAACATAGAAACATGACGGCAGATAAAGGCCAAAAGGCCCATCTAGTCTGCCCATCCACAGTAACCATTATCTCTTTCTCTCTCCATGCCTATCCCAGGCCCTCTTTAATTCAGACACAGTCTCTGTTTCCACCATCTCTTTCGGGAGACTATTCCACGCATCTACCACCCTTTCCGTAAAAAAGTATTTCCTCAGATTTCTCCGGAGTCTATCACCCCTTAACTTCATCCTATGCCCTCTCATTGCAGAGTTTCCTTTCAAATTAAAGAGATTCAACTCATGCGCATTTACATTACGTAGGTATTTAATCGTCTCTATCATAGCTCCCCTCTCTCGCCTTTCCTCCAAAGTATACAGATTGAGATCTTCAAGTCTGTCCTCGTACGCCTTATCACAAAGACCACACACCATTTTAGTAGCCTTCTTCTGGACCGACTCCATCCTTTTTATATCTTTTTGAAGATGCGGGCTCCAGAATTGCACACAATATTCTAAATGAGGTCTCACCAGAGTCTTATAGAGAGACATCAATACCTCCTTTTTTCTACTGGCCATACCTCTCCCTATGCAACCTAGCATCCTTCTAGCTTTCGCAGTCACCTTTTCAACCTGTTTGGCCACCTTAAGATCATCACATACAATCACACCAACTCTTCCATCATGCACATAAGTTCTTCACCCCCTAAACTGTACCATTCCCTCGGGTTTTTGAAGCCCAAATGCATGACCTTGCATTTCTTAGCATTAAATTTTAGCTGCCAAATTTCAGACCATTCTTCAAGCTTCACCAGGTCTTTTTTCATGTTATTCACACCATCCGGCATGTCTACTCTATTGCAGATTTTGGTATCATCCGCAAAGAGGCAAATCTTACCTGACAACCCTTCAGCAATATTGTTTATAAAAATGTTAAAAAAGAACAAGCCCAAGAACAGAACCTTGAGGCACACCACAGGTAACATCCCTTTCCTTAGAGCGATCTCCATTGATCACTACCCTCTGTCACCTTCCACTCAACCAGTTCCTGACCCAGCCCGGCACTTTGGGACCCATTCCGAGGGCACTCAGTTTATTTATCAGACGTCTGTTTGGCACACTGTCAAAGGCTTTGCTAAAATCTAAATACACCACATCTAGCGCACATCCTCTATCCAATTCTCCGGTCACCCAGTCAAAGAAATTGATCAGATTTGTCTGACAAGACCTACCTCTAGTGAATCCATAAATAAAAAAAAATTTAAAAAGCACAGATGATCCTATGCCCCTACAGTTGTTCATTACATAGCATAGTTTCATACTTTATTAAAATTTTGATTGAACGCTAAACACAGAATTCAAAGCGTTGTACATTAAAATAAATATGGAAATTAATATTAAAACAAACATGACTTAGTACGAAACCATTTACATACTGGGATGGGATATAAAACAAGAGGAAAGGGGGGAGAAATCCATTAATTAAAGAAGAGAGAACAAAAAAGGAAATAACATCAAGGAGGGGAGATAGGTAAGTTAAAATGTGATAAAATATCCAAATGGTGACTCACTCATAAGCATCTTTAAAGAAAAAACATTTTAAATTGCCCTTAAATTTATCTAGATTTTTTTCTGCTCTATGTGTAATGGAAGGGAATTCCAAATAGTAGGAGCTGTAACTGGAAAAAATGGAAGTGCGGCGTTATGAGGGGACATAAAGAGTATGTTGTGAAGCAGATCTTAAAGAGTTCTAGAAGGCTCATATGGAATCGCAGTCTATTAATAAATGCCGACTCATTGGACTTTAAAGATTTGAAAATAAGAATAAGGGGGAAGGCAGTGAGAAATCAAAAAGGTTTCATGACTCAGATATACATTGAAATTGCTGTTGATAAAGATGCAACCTTGTTTAACTTTATACAAACTGTTTCTTGAAATGTCTTACGGTTATATATTCATTGTATGAGATGTTAGGAATGGTCACAGTTGCCTATGTTATAAAGAACTATACATCTTTCATAATGTTCACTCCTTTTTCTCTTCTCCCCAGGATTTCATAAGCTGTTTCCATGTGTTCATTCTTCAGCTGTTTATTCTGCATTCATACCCAGGAAGTATTAAAAAGAGGAGAAGATTCCAAAAATCTCAAGTCACTTTGCCTCAAAAATTAAATAATATCAGAAAAAATTGTAATATTAGAAACTACATTTGTGCCAGGGACTAGAAGGTTTGAACCAGTGAAGCTGTGATGGGGTATGTCCGTCACGAGAAGAAGGGTGTCCCTGCGAGAAATTCCCCCCTCCCCCCCAAAAAAAAAGGCAATACCAGAGAACAAATTGGGTCGAACAGTAGTCCACTAACCCCCTGTACATATAAGGTGAATAACACTGAACCCTTCCAGTGGGAGGTAGTAGTTTAACAGAGAAGGCTACATGGGAGGTAGCTGGGGTGGGCTATCTCTCAAAACCCTGGCAACGGAATTCCCTGAGCATTGGGAAGGTCTGAGTAGTACCCAACAAATGAATTGAAAATATTAATTTTCATACTAATTTGCAAGGGAGAGATAACTAGAAGACTGTCCAGAAGGGGAACCCAAAAGGAGCCTAGGAGGGAAGTGAACCTTTTAGATCGTTTTGGATGACCTTCACAAATGGATGGGAATTAGGACTCCACTGCTAGGATTAGAGGAGAAACTAGTATCTGAGCTTTTCTTCTCAGAGACAAAGACTCTCATAGGTGACCCTCTGGGGAGGGGGAGGGAAACTTGCCTCGGCCTAACCCCTGGTAAACCTTCTTGAAGGACTGGGCCTTTGATTAGCAGAGGTGGAACCAGCCAGATCGTGATCGGATGAAGGAGCAAACAGAGAAGCAAGCAGAAACTGGACCCATTCACATTAGCACAGGTCTGCTTTGAAGCCACCAGAAATTTAGATCCAAAGTAAAACATGAGGTTATTTAGACTTGCACTGCAAGGATTGGCATACACTTCTGGAATGTCAAACTTGCCCAGCACAGGGTGTTTCCAGATTGGAAGCTTCTCTTAAATATATGCAGTAGACTCCTGAGATACATTCATGTGGGTTTGTCTGACCTTTCAGATGTTCTGTGGTTCCTGCTCTATACCTGGCTCCTTAGCCCCTGTTCTACATCCGTGCTGGTACTTTTGGCTGTCCAAGCTTCTGAAGATGCACGTTCCTTAAAAGTATCAGGTAGCCTTAATGTGACAATCTCTGACCATTTGCATCAATGGCTAACAGCATAATTGTTGTATTTATGTGGTAACAATGATGTTCTAATGTGAGAACCAGCCTCACAAATGGCAGTTCATGTGACACAGCACTAAAACCTGAGAGAAATGGGCAAAAGAGCAACTTGAAATGCATACAATAACGCCGTCAGGCCAGGAAAGCATCAGACATAGAAGCCTCTTTAGAAAGAGGCATAGACTATATCTGCCTCTCCTCCATGCACGATATAAGGGTGTAGATGTTATAGAAATACAGTTCCAATTCACCCAGCAGTTTGATGCAGCATACTCACATATGACAACACATCGATTTTACTTCTCCCTCCATGCAGACATCCACGTAAAGAAATCCATTAGGCAGACAGTTCTCATCTCTATTGACTGACAGAGTGACAATTGAATACTTTTCACCTTCCAAACTGACTGACAGTTAGACACTTAAACAAGCCTTCAAGTTGCTATAATAGTTTGAAACACTTTCAATTACCTGAATCAAACAAATCCATGATCCCGCCAGTGGAGCATGTTCTTCTGTCTGCCACTCTGCCTGCCTGCCTCGGTTTGCTTTATTTGGGTACAGTAATTCAGAACCACAATGAAAGCACAGGGCAGGAACAGGGAAAGCAAACTAGTCAAGGGGTTAGTCATTCTCTTTCCTGCCATTATTTTGCCAGTACTAAATAGTAAACAATGTACGGTACGACAGTACAATGTCTTGTTTTTTTTTTTAATTTCCAAACTTTATGGTTTCATATCTAAATGATCAATGTGGGGTACAGCTGGAATATACATAATAAAACTACACCCACTCACACGTGTTTAATTGTTTAAATGAAGCAGCACCAAGCATTATTTCCCCAGCATTTTAACAGAAAGGAAAAAGCTTAAAACAAACACACAGGGATGCAACTGAAAAACAATTTGTTCAAAAGGTCAGGAAGACATGCCCAAAACTATTTTGATCCTGACCTCATCAATACTTTTCTTTTTTCAGAGACCCAAGAAATCATTTGAACTTTCGCGCAGTTGCTACCATCGCTGGTTTAGATCACACCTCTGAAATAATAACCTATACTGCAGAGAATCTCTCCAGGAAGATAGAGGTAAGTTAGGATTTAATCACCACTTGCAACAATTAATCTGGTGGTCTTAATTGTTCTTTTTCTCAAAGTCTTAGTTTAGGATTTCTGGGCAGTCACCCTTTAAATATGACTTTAATTCAGCTGTACATACAAATTATTCCGTATGACATACCCACAACTAGAAAATTGCATTTTTCAGCCAGAAATATACATCTGCATGTTAAAACACACATGCAGGTCAGTATTATAATTTGCAAAACATGCAATTAAGGTTGGAACCAGTGTCAAATTCTCTGCAGGTGTCAGTGCGTGCAACTAAAAGACATCCAGGTTGATCCGAATGAGACACCCTAAATGAACATGCTTCGCAGTTACAGATAAACACTGCGTAGCACTGCAGGCAAACAAGCAGGATGCACTCTGATGTACTGTAATCGGGATGACAGAAATAAAAGGAAAAGTCAGAGCCCCCAGAGAACTGCTCGGTGAGAGAAAACACAAAAAGTAAAAGATTGCCTTTGCAAGACTGCTTGCTGTGTCAAAATGGCCAAAGCATTTTATGAAAAAAAAAAAAAATGATGTTAAGGTTCTGAGAAAACCTCAACAAACCAGGTTTTCTACATACTTTCCCCTACAAAAATCTGTATCTAATGGAATAAAGGAGCTGTGGCGGACCTGTTTTCCTTCAATACCAAGGGTAATTTTATAAGGGGCTTGTCTCTAAAATTGTTCGGGGAGGGGGGAAGGGAGGATGCACGCACAATACTATGTGCTATTAATGGATAGCTTATGCTTTCGTGCATTGTAGGCGTTTCTGGGGGGTGGAGAGCAGGCAAAGCTGGGCTGGGCTCAGCACTTATACATACAGTATATATATATGTGTGTGTGTGTGCTGACTCAAAGTAGGAGAAAATTTGTACAAGAACATTCGTAAACCAGTAGGAGCCTATTTATGAAGGTATATTCCAAGTACTTTTTTTGCTTCTCCCTTAAGTGCCCCACTGTAAAACCCCTGTAAATGACCACAATACTGGCATCAAGTTTTATTTAAAAAATTTCATAAAACGCTTAATAAAAAATAGACATATTATATAACATATAGATGACAAATAATGACCACAGAAAGGCTTGTGATGGAGGATGAAGGGTAGAAATACAATTTTCAAGGAAAAGAACATAGATGGGAAGGGAAGGGATTAAATGCTGCCTAAAATACCACTGTGCTGAAATAATTGATGGTTCAAACCAAAATCTTAACCAGAACATTAATATTTAGACGTTTAGCAAATCAAAATCCAGAACTGGATTCTATCTTATTTGGCTTCAGACCCACCATTCCACCGCTTAGCAAAAACTTTTAGCAGGGAGAATTACATAGCTCTTCATCATCGGCCCAATATCATCTACTTTTTAAATTCTCTATTATATTTTATTTTAATAGTTATAGTTATTTTAATAATTTATAGTAGCAGCTCAAAGATCTTTTTTTTTTTAAAACTTCTTAGCTTTAGTAAATACAGCCCGGGAGGAAGCGACCCGACATGTTTCGCACCACGTTTTGCTAAGCGGTGGAGTGGTGGGTCTGAGGCCAAATAAGTTCTGGATTTTGATTGCTAACGTTAAAATACCACAGTGTGCACAAATGCCAAAAATCCAGCTACATGCTACTCTGTAAATATGGGCGTATGTTCAGTTGCATGTATTTTACAGGTAGGCATTCACAAGGGCGGGACTCTCACACCCACATTATAGAATATTATAATGCATATATATACAGTATCTCCCAAATCTAAGTGCGAGACTTTACATCAGCTCTATGGCTGGCAAATGTGCTTGGCCCATAAGTACATGCAGACGTATGTAGTTAGTTATTCTAGTGCCTTATAAAGGGAAGTAGGTGTCTACTATCCTCTACAGAAAAGGCTCCACATAGCTACCTAAATCTAGGCAAACTTTAAAGAACTGCCCTACAACTGCCCAGTTATTGGAACCCCCCGGAAAAAAAAAAAAACAAAACAGGCAGTGGATCATTTAGGCCCCATTTAACGAAACCACATTAGGCTTTTTTATCACCAGCCCTGGCGGTATTAGCTCAGAATTCCTAGGAGCGAAGCTAATACCGCCATGGCTGATGATAAAAAAAAGTCTAACGTGGCTTCATAAAAGGGGGGGGTGTTAATTAAGAAAAACAAGGTTTGCTTGAATCACCATCACTTTTAGAATAGAAGCCCATGGGCATAGCAGTTGTTTGGCAATCAGACATATTTGAAACATCATTAAAATAAGAAAGAGGAGAAGCTCTTTTCACTTCTCAAAGGAAAGGATTTGGACATAGCGGAAAATGTTTGTGTTATTGTTCTAAGACATCTAACAATCTTAGCCAACGATGTGCATGAGACAATTGGCACCTTATATGTCCTGTAAATCAGTAGCTATGCACATAACGAATTTGGTTTAATCTACGCTTCTAGAGAAGCCCAATTAATTGTAGATCCTCTAATTATTCAGAAGATATTTTTTTTAGCACTTGAGGAAGAGTCAGGTTTCCCTACTTGCAGACTTTGTATTAGTCAATAATATTTGAAGGCGCCAATATAGAATTTATGTGGGGCAGACGTAAAAAGACTCTGCAGGAAGAGACTAGTTGCAGCAAGACTATACAACGCATTGATTTTTTTGAAAAGCAATGCAGCCTGTATTTAACCTAACAGTGTAACCCTGCTGTACTACATGAAAGGGGATCATGCATATTGATTTCTTTATTAGGAGTCCCTCCTGTGATCAGTAAACATGCTTAGAACACCAGTTCAAAGGTAAAATAATAATAATAAAGTTTCTCCTCGCATAACGGCTTTAAACTAGTAGATTCTACCTCCTTTTAAGAGCATTATATTTCAAAGATAGTTAAATGTGCTCGACAATTTTTTGCAAAAAAAAGGCAGGGTTTTCCTTGATTTCCACCTTTTTTTTATACAGTGTTTTAGTGTAAGCCATCATGAATCAGTGTTCACAAAGGTAGCATATAGATGGTCTTTTTTTATGAATAAATATATCTGCTCCCCACTCCAAGTTTTGACCACTTGCAAAAATATAGCCTGTTTCCCTAACCAGCAAACTTTAACAGCCACGTTTTTGGCGTGTTTATTCTACCAAAGGAAAGTTGGCAACTGCATGCAGTATAGGGAAAAAAGAAATTGACCCGCTGATAAAAGCCGGTACCCCTCCCCTTCCAGCAAGAACAACCACAAGTCACTATTAGGGAGCGGATGAGAAATTGTGTTCTTGCATGACCCACACTGACAAATCTAAAACTCAATAAGAAAACATGGATTTTCTAGCCCTTTCTTTACAACAGGGCTGAACTTCTAAGCTGGTTAATGTGTAGTTTCTGGAATCAATGCAAGCAATTAAAGAGCTGTAACTGTCCCCTTCCCCCTACCCTTCTAAAAAAAATATATGTTTGGTGAAGCATAATTACTATAAGGTCACTAAATATTATAGGGAGTCAGTTTAGTTTATCACGTTACAACATGACAGGATGTGAGGCAGAAATTATAAATTCCTTCCCTAAATCTGTCCTTTTCTGATTTAGATGGATGAAGAATAATTAACTCTTAATTATTCAGATGACTTCAAGGCAGTTTTAGGATTCAGTAAGGAATGCAGTCATTTTAACCAGGGAAAGCAGTCTCCCGTCATTTATCAAATCTTGCAACTTGACCAGTGATGAAGAAAAAATCCTCTGTTTACCCACAGCCCTAACTGCTACCTTAGAGGTTGTTAAGCAACAAGATTTCTTTTAAATTCTCCCATATGCAAATTCTCAGATGCAATTTGCATTTTAAAGTATTTAACTCTACATATTTATTGGATTTCAAGGCCACGCTGATCATTGATTTATGTGCTTCTGGCAATCATATTTCCATATTTGTATGATTTTGATGACAGTAATAATTCAAATATGCAGAAACTTATTCTTTGAACAGTATCTTTAATTACGTCCTCAAAGCATCATTGTTTTTGCCTGGTGTCCTGACAAAACCAGTTTGAAATGAGCGATGGCTTTATGATCCAAAGTGCACAGAAGTAGCATTTGTCCTTTTCTGCCTAATCCCAAACCCAGAGAAACGACTTTTCCAGTTAACTAATCCCGAGCCTAAACAGTCTACTAAGCCCAGCAACCTGGCCCATAAATACTTTATTAATTCTGACATACTTTCAAGACAAATTCAATCACAGCTCGTAAGATTTCTGTTCAAAATGCAAAATCTGCTCCATTTACTTAGCTACCAGCTTGGAAAGGTTTGCTGCCAGGTCCTTTTATTGCAGTTGTCACAAATTGTATGTGCTCTTATGAAAGCTATCGGGAAATATAATCCTTTTAAATATCCCCACACGTTTTGCCTAATTATCTCCTGAATATATTCAAACATATCTTTTCAGTTCTTTACTAGAAAGGTTTGCTGAAGTAATGACTGTTGGCAAAGGACACTTTTTCCAACTTTTTAAATATAATGATTCCCCCATATGCAAAACTTCATGCATTAGATCACACAAAGAAACTAGATTTATGCTTTCATATGTTTGTATCATATGAAGATTTGTTTTACAAAATTCTTCTGATGTATAATGCTACATGGTCAATATCTAAGCTTATATCACTTTCCTAAACAGCACGGTGAATAATATCTTTATTGTTGGGTCAAAGTCACAAGAATTGTTGCCCTGCTCTTGGTGAACCACACGCATGAGATCTGAGGAATCAACATACAAAAAAACAGGCATCCTATCAGAGAAGGCTTAATAATTCATGCATGAGAAAAAAGGCATACATTAAAAAAAACATCAAGAACATAACATTAAAACTGCTAAAAGTTTTGCTGTCCAGTTACGGAGGTCTCTGGACAAACTAGAAATTAGCGATTGGCGATTGCAAATGCATTATAATATGTGTGCAATGCAAACGTTGGTATTGTTAGCCTGTGGATGCTGGAAGCAATAGCTGCTCTTTATTAGGACTTTAAAAATATTTTATTTCTGTGTGCGCAGGACAAATTTGCTATGCAGTGTACCTGTAAAAAGCTTTGCTCATTTTTACGCAACACTGCAGACAAAGCACATATAATGTAAACCAACCTCAGCCAGCTCCAATGTACGCAAACGTATTCACATTCTCCTGATAGAATCCCTGCAAATCCCAGGTACGGAACATATCAACTGCTTGTTCAGTCAGAACCACCGAGTTTGGTTGTAGGAAACGTATAATTTGTTTAGCACACTCATTTGCAGGTGCACTATTGCCTATTTAAACATATAGAGAATACAGCTCTGAGATAATGTTCCTTCGTGTGAGGTCCTGGCCTAAACATACTAATGTTCTCTCAGCCACCTCAGAATAAAATTATTTACCTGTCATTCGTGTTTGACACAATCATTGTTACAGCTACCAACAGACTGATGATTTTCAAGATGTGTTAATATCCAACAAAGTGCAAATATATATTTACTACAAAAACCAGAATGTGAGCTTTGTGGCTTTAAAAGCACTGTTATGATGCATCCCTAAGAAAAAGTACACACCATGCATATGCAATATGTAATTATTATTCTTTTTATTATTCCAGAAGCAACGGAAGGCAAGGTATCGGGGGGGGAGGGGGGAAAATCTAGTGGCTTAAAAATGAACTTCAATGATCTGTTTGCAAAATGGTTCAAACTGTTTAACTCAAAGCAAAATTAAAAATCCTCAACAGAGACAGGATTATATTATAAAAGCAATGATCTTTATTAATGCAGAGTTATTCTTTTGGATACAGATAAAAGCAGCAAACCAGGAAAAGGTTTGAAGAACATAGAAAAGCCAGTTACTATGGAGGAAAGAAAATGGAATGATTAGGGGGAAAAAAGCAGAGCAAATAAGCTTTTGTTACTACTCTAGTCTTGTTCACTAAGCAGCAATTGTTACCCTCCCAGTTGCCCTGCTTCCCTTGCTCAGATTCATTAAAGTGCTACTGGGACTCATTACGACAAATCCCTTGCACTGTCCTTAATTGCCCTCCAGGCACTACCTTTGTCAGGGTTGAAATGTTCTAAGCATGGCCCGGTGCTCCCTAGGGTAGCACATGTGTCCCCTTCCCCCCCCTCCCCGGTTAGGTACCAGAGGAGCATGTGTCACTGTGCCCAGGTTCTTCGAATGCCAGAGGGGAGCAGGCCGATAGTGTTTACACTATTAAAATCTCAGTTCGCATGCCCCTCTGTAAACTAAAGTCAGCCATGTTCTGAGAGCGGGGCCAACCCGGAGGCCCATCAAGTCCAACAAAACAAAAAATGCACACGGAGGAATCTCTAGTTCAGTCCTTTGCAGTACAGCAGGTCTCTGATGCCAAACAGCAACAGAAATATGCATTTTCTGTTGCGATTAGTTCCAACGTGAGAGAGAGAAAGTTGAATTAAGTTTCACAATCACGTTCACAAGAATAACATTTACACTTCTCCCTCCGTATTCGCTGTGATAGGGGATTAACAGAGCCGCAAATACAGAAAAACCGCGAATAACTTTTTCATATGTTATTCGCTGTTTTCTATTAAAAACCATCCTAAATATGGCGAAACCGCAAATAGCATGGTGGGAGACCTGGCCTGTTCCTGCAGGAGAGGCAAAACACGGTGAAGAAAGTGCTGGGAATCGGCGCTTTTCTCTGTAAACGCTTGGCCTCGGCGATTTCTCTATGCAAGCTGATGTAATTTTTTGGGGGAGGAGCCAGCAAGCTAAAACCCGCAAATAATCGAAACCTCAATTGCTGAAACCGCGAATAGGGAGGGAGAAGTGTATTTTTGACGATTCATACAGCTGTCTGATTTATTGCGTTTTCCAACTCCAAAGGGGTTGCACGAATTGCCTACTGGATGTAACAGAATGTAAAACTGCGACAGGACTGCGCAAGAGTTAGGCTCATTAGGTTGCTTTCATTTGGGCACTAGGGGCTCCTTTTACTAAGGTGCGCTAGCGTTTTTAGCGCGCGCTAGCCGAAAAATTACCGCCTGCTTAAAAGGAGGCGGCAGCGGGCTAGCGCGCGCTATTCCGCGCGTTAAGGCCCTAACGCACCTTTGTAAAAGGAGCCCCGAAAGAAGAGAAGAGCATCCTACCCAAATTTTTCCACACAAAGAACTAAAAATGTGATCATATATCAGAGGCCTGCAAACAGCTTAAAAGAATGAATTCCCAAATAAAGATAAAGGAGCTCAACACGCCTCTTTCCACTCATAACAGACCATCTGTAAGCTTCAATATATTTTGGTGGCACTTCACCTGATACAGTGTTTTCATTTGCTTGCTGGAAAGTTAAACAGTTAATAGTGATGCCCAGTACTCGTTATTGTGCTCCAGAGATACTGCGTCGGGCTGAAACATACCCTCCTGCAATAATAAAAGTATTTCATATCTGCAGCTACGTTCCCTCAATAAATTGCTTCCGAGCTCCTTTTAGGAAGCTGCGTTAGGGAATTAACGCACGGAATAGCGCGCGCTAGACGCTAATGCCAGCATTGAGCTGGCATTAGTTCTAGCCATGTAGCGTGGGGTTAGCACGCGCTAAATCTGCTGCGTACGCTAAAAACACTAGCGCACCTTAGTAAAAGGAGCCCTAAAACTTTAACCTGTTTTTCTGTATTCCTTATTTGCCTCAGAGCTTGCTATAAAACCTGGGATGAGATACCATGGCCAAACAGTTCTCAAATAAGCCATATACTTTTTGCCTGTGAGCAGCCAACAAACTGCAGGAGGCACAGGGAAGAAGCTTTCATCTCCCAGGGAGAGAAAAAAAACAACAAAAATCTTTCCTCCCCCAAAACAGCTCCTGAGAATCAAGGTGTAAATCGGTCAGGCTTCCTTATTAACAAGACTACATCATGTAGAAGCAGAGGAAATAACAGACATCGAGCTAATGGACTGAAAATGTGGGCGGCTTTGAGATCTACATAAAAAGTAGGGGGCTTTGCAAATGATCTTGCATAGCACAGTTTATAAAATCTGTAATCACCAGGGAAATGGCAAACGTCCTCAACAGACAACTAAGATGAAAAATACTAATGGAATGACACCCCTATGCATTTCATCTGCATGGCAAGGAGGATGTGGACGGACTGAGCATAAAGCAGAACAAACTGGTTTCTTGGATTTATACAGGTCACAGGTCATACAGACCAACAACAAATTCAACTCCATTCCAGAAATTAGAACTGAAGAGAGGACGAGGTTTTCCACATACACAGAGAAAGATTTCTAAGGTTCAGAAAGAATAGGATTCAACTAAGGAGTGGTTCGCTAAGGCTATGTCAGTGAACAAAACTATTTTGATAGTTTGAAGAGTGTAGTAATAAGTACAGTTTTATTCATGTGTGCATGCACTAAATTTGTTCTACAATTTATTTGTTCAAATTTTAATTTGAAACGGAAGGGGAGATGAGAGGTTTGTATGGAATAATAACCAATTATCCTTATTAACAGCCTGATCCACTAAAAGATTTTTGTACTTTTTATCTTTCTATGGGTAACAGTAGCTGTTATGACATCACAGCTGCAGGTAAACTGTGTTGGGGAGGAACAGATTCAGTTTCACATGAAAGGTACAGAAAGCATAAAATCTAAAACATAAGAAAAAACACACTTCTATGTATAGAATATATACACAGAAAAATCCTTATTTATGTATTGTGATTTATTAGCCGTCAGATCTTGACTACATTATAGCTGTTTATGAAAAGTAAATTCTGACAAAACTAAATAATCTCTACTTAGTTTGAACACTGAGCCTTTAAACGTGGTTCTTTTCATTGCCTGGGACAGACTCCTCACATGACAATACCGTGTATCCAAACAAATAATCTTTCAATAGTTCAGAACTGGAATTTGAGTTAGAAAACAGTATTTTCATCTCTACAGAGATTTAAGTACTATCAGCAAAACAAATTTCTTATTCTAGCATTTTGGAATACTTAAAAATGCTGTTCAAAAATGTTAATATGAAATGACTAAGCACACGAAACAAGAAAAATGTGCAGGTCAGCTCATTCATAGTAATCCAGCCTTCATCTTCTAATTTACTTACTGCACAAAAAAAGACAGTCTATTGCAACTTCAGTTTGGTAGTGAACTGTGGCCATCTACTGGAATAAACAGGTAAAACATAAAGCTTGAATCTATCTCATAAGAACATAAGAACTGCCATCTCTGGATCAGACCTTCGGTCCATCAAGTCCGGCGACCCGCACACGCTTTCTCATTTAAGTTGGATCAGAAGCCAGACATTCAAAAGCCATCTCACAAATATAATAATAATAATTATTATTTTATTTTTATATACCACCCTACCACATAGTTCTAGGCGGTTCACATACAATGCTAAAATTATACAATCAATGAATAAAAATACAATGTTCTAAAAAGCAGTGCTAAAATTATACAATAGATGAATGATATGCAATTTACTAAAATACAATAAAATTTCTCAGGAATATAATATATTGATGTTACCAAATATTTTCCCCAAACTTGGTGCAATTTTCACAAGCCCAAAAAATATTGGTACTGTATGCCTTCAGCCTGCTGAAGAGTAAAGGGGTTCTAGATTTCAAATTTACTTGAAAAGAATTAGTCTACACTCTGTGCTTGCTCGGTTTGCTAGGGAGGTTTCTTTTCTTCCTTCGGTTCTCTGCCCAGGGAAAACAAACTGCTCTACTCAAGGTGTTTTCCTTTTTGACATCATTAGCCAGTAATCAGTGCAGTAGGAAGGGGTAACTAAGCTGCGGGTGAGGGGTAGGGAAGGAGGCAGCAAAGGGGGATCACAGATCCAAAGGAACATCCGTGTTATGACACTGGAGGTCCTTTCGATTGCAAAGCTTATCAGCATCGCCCATCATACAAATAAATAACTAAAGATTAAGGCAGTGGTTGCCAAACCTGTCCTGTTTTCAGGATATCTGCAACAAATATTCATGAGAGATTTGAATACACTGCCTCGACTGCATGCAGATTTCTCATAGAGGGTGGTGGATACATGGAACGCGCTACCAGAGGATGTGATAAACAGGAGCACGCTACAGGGGTTCAAAGAAGCTTTGGATAGGTACTTGGAAGACAAAGGGATTGAGGGATACAGATAAGAGTAGAGGTAGATTATAGGGATGGGATTAGAGGTAAGTTACAAAATTAATCAGGGACCACTGTTCAGGCACTAGGCCTGATGGGCCGCCGCGGGAGCGGACCGCTGAGCAAGATGGACCTCTGGTCTGACTCAGCGGGGGCAACTTCTTATGATCTTATGTTCTTATTTCCCAAAAACCTGATTGGCTGGGGAGCCTCCAGGACAAGTTTGGCAACAACTCTGTTAGGCTCATCACAAAGTGGTCATTTTCAAGACTAACTTTACTGGTATTTGCCAGCATTTAGAGCAGGGCTGCCCAAGTCCAGTCCTCGAGATCTAAGAATCGCATAAGCAATGCTGGCAGTGCAATGATATAGGTTCTAAATATGTAAAATAAAATATCAGTCATAAAATCTTACCCAACAAGAAACTTTCATTTGTAAAATGCCACACCTGAACCAAACTAAAAATTAGCCTTGGCAATTTTGACATTATTAATGAAAGCATGGTCAGAACCGAATTAAGTTTGATTGATAACCTTCAACTTCACAAGCTCCTTCAATAGTGGATATGGAAACAAGGCTTTAACTCCAGAGGGCAGCTACTAAAATTGTCAAGGATCTACAACATAAACCATACAGGAAAAGACTTACCCCCTCTCTTCTACGAAACCGTGCTAGCGGTTTTTAGTGCAGAGAGCCGCACTGAATGGTCCATGCTTCTCCCGACGCTCAGAGGAACTCAATGAGCGTTGGGAGCAGCGCGGGCCATTCAGTGCGGCTCTCTGCGCTAAAAACTGCTAGCGTGGTTTCGTAGAAGAGGGGGTTAAAGATGTCAATATGTAAACTCCATAAGAAAGGCAAGTGATTGGCAAAATAACAGAAACACTGAAATAACTCAATGGCATAATTGATAGGAAGCTCTGGAATCAGGAGACATCGGATGATGGAGTAAATCTAAGGAGGTGGATGTGTGGAGCAGACTTCGAGTGGAGGTGGTGAAAACTGTATCTGAATTCAAGAAGGTAAGGGACAAGCAAAAAAGAATATCTTAAGGGAGGGGAAAGGATTGTAAGGCTTAGTAGATAGTATGGATGGGCAGACTGGATAACAGGCTCTATAAAAATCAATGATTTTTAAATATATCTTTATTCAGAACATATACTCTTTGAGGAAAAAGCAATCTAAAGATTCTATTTAAGATAACATTATAGTCCAAACGTTATTCATCATGAAATAAGGATTGGTTTTTAATTGTGTAGCATGAGGCTATAAGTTCATGCAATGTTTAATTTTTTGGTAAATGAATTCCATTAATTCATTCATAAAGTCAAGGGTATTTTTCTATCTAGAAGATATCATAGATCCTTGGTTTTGCATTTCTCAAAACTGTGAATTTGTATCTGGAGAAATAATATGCTTTTTCACAGCAAATATATTTCTATAGAAAACCATAATTTAAATCAAAACATAAGAATATCCTTACTGGGTCAGACCAATGGTCAATCTAGCCCAGTAGCCTATCCTCATGGTGGCCAATCCTGTTCACTAGTACCTGGCAAAGAAACCCCAAAAGTAGCAACATTCCATGCTACCAAGCAAGAATGTCTCAATAACGGACTATGGACTTTTCCTCCAGGAAATTGTCCAAACCTTTCTTAAAACCAGCTACGTTAACCGTTCTTACCACAACCTCTGGCAATGCGTTCCAGAGCTTAACTATTATTTGAGTGAAAAAATATTTCCTCCTAATGGTTTTAAACATATTCCCCTGTAACTTCTTCAAGTGTCCCCGAGTCTATGTAATTTTTGATGGAGTAAAAAAAAAAAAATCGATCCATTTGTACCCGTTCTATACCACTCAGGATTTTGTAGACTTCAATCATATCTCCCCTCTTTCTCTTTTGTAAGCTGAAAAGCCCTAATCATTTTAATCTTTCCTTATATGACTGGAGTTCCATCCCCTTTATCATCTTGGTCACTCTTCTTTGAACCTTTTCTAGTTCCACTACAGTATATCTTTCTTGAAATAAGGCGATCAGAATTGAACACAATACTCCAAGTGATGTCGCACCATGGAGCAATACAGAGGCATTCTAACATTCTGTGTCTTGTTAACCATCCCTTTTTTAATAATTCCTAGCATCTTGTTTGTTTTTTATGGCCACTGCCGCACATTGGGTGGAAGACACTCAGATCTTTTTCTTGGGCGCTAACCCCCCAAGGTGGACCCTAGCATTTGGTAACTAAGATTTCCGACGTGATTTAAATCATAACTTAAATTTAGTTGATTCAAATCAAATCCACTCTGCTGGACGGACTTATGGTCTTTATCTGCTGGCATTTTTTATGTTTCCATGTGCACAGTATGCCAATACTAAACTGCAAGATGTTCAGAGATCAAATTCCATAATCCCAATACTGCCTCCTCTAGATTTAAGCCTATTATGTTGTCAAGCCAAAGACATATCCATTTTCCCAGCATTTGACATTAAAAAAAAAACAATAAAAAACCAAACTAGTGGACAGAATTTTGCAGCAATGTTTGATAAAGCTGTGGTCAATCATAAAGCCTAACCTGAAAAATTATAACAGTTTGACAAAAACTGTTCAAACATAGTGTCAGGAAATATGTTCCATAAGTCTGTAGAAACAACTACATCTCCGGTAATTGGTGGCCTGATATTGTGATCATAAAGAACAATTGCATTCCGATATAAAAATCACTTCCTCGACAAAACCTACGCCTTCCAAGCTGCCAAACTAAACCCCTGGCTAGCCCAAATGGTCCTCAAGGCCTACAACTACCTCAACTTTAGAAAACTACTCAAAACCCACCTATTTCGAGATCAAGACCCTTAATCCCCTTTTCTATCCTCCTCCTCCCCCCTTCTGACCCTCTCCCCTCCCATGTCTCCCTCCCCCCCTTCTTCTCTCCTTGCTATTCGCAACTCTACGATCAATTTGATATGCAACCACTTGTAACTACTATCTCCATGTTGTTTGCAATTCTATGACCATCTTGATATGTAACCACTTGTAATCTCTGTCTAACCAATGTGAACCGCCTAGAACTCTTCGGGGTATGGCGGTATACAAAAATAAAGTTATTATTATTATTATTCTTTTTCAGAAGGTAATGAGAAGATATGGCCCCACAATAGCAGGACACTTTGATACACAGTCAAGAAACTGAGTAATAAAACAAGCCAAAGAAAGGCAGAAACACTATCCCCCCTCTTCTACAAAACTAGTTTTTAGCACGGTGAGCCATGCTAAATGGCCCGCGCTGCTCCCGACGCTCATAGAGTTCCTATGAGCGTCAGGAGCAGCGTGGGCCATTCAGCGTGGCTCTATGCGCTAAAAACTGCTAGCGCAATTTAATAGAAGAAGGGGTATGAGAATATCTACTTATCTCTGGATAAGATTAACTACTTATCTCTGGAAAAGTTGCAGATCCAAAATGTTGAGAATGGCTGATTTATTTTTTAGAAGCAGTCTGAAGAAAGTCACATAAAAAAGATGGGGTTTGGACTGTTGTATTAAAAATTGTTTGCTCTAATAGAATTCATTAACCCCCCCCCGCCCCCTTATTTAGTCACCTTTTCCCAGAAATGGTTATAGATACTTCAGAAAAGGTAAACTGCCAACAAAACAAGGAAATAGCAAACAAGAGCATAATGAAAAAGTAATTTCAGAAATCAGTTTACAATGACAGAAATCAGAAAGGCCATCAAATCCAGTTCATAATTTGGATCCAAGATTACTTAAAGCAGAAATATAAAGGTATTACTAGATCAAATTAGAAAGACAATAAGGAATTAAATCATCTGATACCTGGTTCCAGAGTCCACCAGTCTTTTAAGAACTCATACTTTATGCTCCTTCAAGGCATTTCATGGATAGGAAAGCAGTTGGATGAGAAGGTTCAAAAAACACATATTTCATGGGTATACATGGGTATCTCAAATAAAGTCCCTCCTATGAGAATAACTGCAGATTTTCAAAAGCAAAACCTGACACCTTCGCTTTTGATTATCACGAGAGACATCCAGGAATATCTAAATCTTAAACCCTAAAATTCCTTATATCTGCTTTTGAAGAACATTTTCAAAATCCATATTTTATCTGGCAGAAATGCCACTGAAGCCATTAATGGTGAGGGTTTAGCTGCCTCTTTATCAGAGGTCTCCAAAATAGTCAAAATATCTAACTGTTCTTCATTTTGATTAGGAATTTGCTGATCTTGTTGACTTCTAATTGGGAGAATAGACTTGGGTAAAAGGAGAAATTGAACCCTGTGGTACCAACAAAACTTCCAGGAAATATCTTTTCAACATTTCCCTTGGCATCACTGCAAAGACCTGAGGGAAGTTCAAAAATCATAAATTATTATTCCTAGAATTATTTTCTAATATTTCTGTTTTTCTCCTCATGTTCATATTATCTTTAATGTTTCCTGAATTTGACGTATCTCATTCAGTTCCTTATCATTTTTATCCATTCGAAGTTTTGAAGAACCTATTTCAGTTCTCAATCCTTTAAAATCTTCTTCTTGTTTATTAATTCTTCCTTCCAGACCTTGAATTTGAGGGTATAGAGATTTCCCCAAATTCATCACTAAGTCCCATAAGGAATCAAGAGTTATTTCTGAGGGTTTAGCCAAAGAATATGTTTGTAAGTGCACAGGTATAGATTGCTCACCTCTGTGTCTCACCTCCTGAAGATGGAGTTCTGCTCCTGCTCAGAAGTTGGTACAAGCACAGTGTCGTTCACTAGATCCCCCTCCTGACAAGGAGAATCCAATTCCACCAGTGCCTCTAAGAAAAGAATCATCACCATTGTCAGTGTGTCCTGGCATGCTTCGGAGAACTAAGAATCTACCGCTGAGGAGGAGGAGCTCTACAGTTGGGGCTCAGCATGGTGTCTAGCCCATGAATGTCTACCATGTTTCCGCTCCCTGCTGGCATCTCCTGCAGGCGCCCCTCCGACTTACTTAGGCCCCCTTTTATCAAGCTGCATTAGGGTTTTTTATCACCAGCCACTGTGGTAAAAGCCCCGATGCTCAAAGTAATTCTATGAGTTTTTCCCAGAGCAGCTGGCAATAAAAAACCCTAATGTGGCTTGATGAAAGAGGGCCTTAATGCAGCAAAAAATGGAGTACCACAGGATACACTCAGGCATCCTGAGATAACTTGGAAATCTGTGCACATTAACCACATGTTAGATTATTTCTCTAATTCTTTTAGAAAGGGTGTGTCAGGGCGCATAGTAGATGTTCCTGTAATAACCAGATACTGCTTCTACATTATCAAGTGCTAACCGCAGGAACCCTTACCATCTATAAAATGGGTGACAATAAATGCTTATGTGGTAATTAAAAAAAAAAAAAAGGTTGCACCCTAATGGCAACATTAGCATATAACCATCAATGCAATAAATAGAAAAGAAGCAAGTTTTAAAGCCATAGTAAAAATGGCTTTAGCATGCAGAAGACATCAACATAAGGGCATGCTAAGGGCATTTTTTTTTTTTTTTACTGCAACTTAGGGCTCCTTTAACTAAGGTGTGCTAGTGGTTTTAGTGCGCATTATAATGCCACGCGCACTAAACGCTAATGCTTCCATAGAGCTTGCGTTAGTATTTTTTGTTTAGTGCGTGGTTTGCACGCGTTAAAAAAACTAGCGCACCTTAGTAAAAGGATCCCCTTATTATTTACAGAGCAAGTTATACATTTCTTAACAGAATTCAATTACTCTGTAACTGAAAAATACCACAGATCAATTGCAATTAATCATGTGATTAAAATTTTTAATTACACAATTTTGATCAAAATTTTTAACTGATTTCTTTTATTTGTAATTATTTAAATATAAGATTTAACAAGGATGTACATTGTAATCTCTTATTTTGTCCTGCTTTATACCACAGTATTTCACTTAATAATTGCTAATTTAGTACTCCTTTTCTTAAACTGTAGCAAGTGTTAGCACACAGTTACCACAGCTTAAAAGGACTTACTGTGGGGCGTGCTGATGTGTTCTGCAGGACAATTTTGATGTGTTTGCACATCAAAAGAAATTCCTGATTTTTTTCTTGGAAGGAGGGTGTCTGGGGATGGAGAGAGGGTATGACAGTGCAAATCAGCGCAACCACATTACTGCATGCTGAGTAGCATGTAAGCCCTTACTGCCTACAAATAGGTATCAAAAAGGGCTCACATGCCAATTTTTGTTAATGGCCACGCACTAATGGCAACATATGCATCACGGGACAGACCTGCATAAGGGCACACTATGGCCACTTTTTACTGCAGTTTAGTAAAAGGATCCCTTAGTGCAGGGTCAGTAAACTTTTTAAAGCAAAGTCATTTTATCCTAAATGTTTCACTCAAGATTTACAAAGATCTGCAATGAGTAGAGAAGGGGGTTTGAGATATGATTTTTAATGTGATATGTGTATATATGCAGATAGTAGCTTGTTCTGTCAGAGCAGTTTGGATGTGTCCATTCTTGGAGGCTGATTCTAGATAATCCCTTCCTGAGGAAGCACAAGGTGAAACTCGAGTACAAGGGAGGACATGAAATTATTTATAGTATGCACGAGCACTTTATAACACCAAGCTGCCTATCACGTGACCATCGGAGGTGTATCAACCACCAAAAAAAGATAAGTTAATCTTTTAGAAAACGGATGTTAGATTTTTAAATGTTGGTACAGGCATAAATAGTGCCATGATGGTCTGACGGCAGCCGGTGTTGTGTGTTTTTACACTTGAACACTAATAGTTGTGGGTCTGAGCACTATTTAAATTAATTTAATTAATTTAATATTATTAATATTGTGATATGAATGTAGTTTTAGTTTATTATCACAATTGGATATTATATTGATCCCTACATTTATTTATTTATCATATATGCAATTTAACACAAAACCAAAATTAAAATACTTACAGAAAATAAAGAAAACCAATTTAAACACCACCCACCCACCACCAACACACGCATCTTTTACAAAGGTGCGGCTGCAGCTCAGCAAATTCTCCGACACCCACTGAATCTCTATGGACTTCAGAGCAATTACCTCAGCTCGCTGTGATAATCGCCTTTGTAAAAGGGGACCTTAATGAGATTTTTGACACTATTTCAACACAGAGTTGTTTCATGTTCGGTGAATAATTGGAAGTCTAATTTTAAACAGGATTCCAAGGTTACATCAATAAGTTGACTTCTTAGCTTGCAATATTGACTTCTTAGCTTGCAATATTATTCATGTTGGAGAATGTCTGCTTACAATAATAAGTAGATCCAAAAATCATCAAAATTCCAAACAGTACTATTTTGAGTTGACGATAATAGTTTGGAAGGCTGTTCCACTTTTCAAAAATCAATTAGTCTTCCTTTCAAAAGTTGGGAAGTTTCATCCATTTGTGATTCATGGCTAAAGTCACCTTTTCTCTTTCTAGATTTTCTAGTTCCACTTGTAAAGACATAAATTTTGAAGACCACACATATTTGCTTTTTAAGTCTGTTAGTTGTAGTTCATACTGAGCTCTTTCAACTTTTGGAAACAGCAAAAAATTTATTCAATTGACATTTGCCACAAGTGGTTTTGTCAAGATGAAAGAATGGACTTTTCATCTCTGAAATCTTTGAAGTGACCAGTAACTGAATCATGCATTTTTGCAATAATTGTCAGGAACAACTTGCTATCAATGACACTTCCAGTAGTTTCCAGATGGTTTTTTAAAGTATTGAAATGAAACACATTTCCACTTTTCAAATCTTCTACATACAAATGTAGTTGTCATTCGAAGGAAAGGATGGTTTCCAAAAGTGTATTTGCAGTGTTACCTCTACCTTGTAGCTTCTGATTCACGTGGTTTAAATATGTCATCATAGCAACAGCAAAGTAAAATTTCTGTAACCATTCTTCAACACTTAACTCTGGATATTCGTATTTCTTTTGGCTTAAAAATGTCTTAGTATGTTCAAGGCATGAAGCAAAATGTTTCATAACTGCTCCTCTGGATAACCAACGATCTTTATTGTGGGGAAAAAAGGATGGAATATTGGCTGTTTACTTCTTCGAGAACGGTTATTTTTTACTACCAAATTTATCACCTTTACATCGTTGATGGGAAATGTCTGCGCGCATAGCACTTCCTGATGAATAATACAATGAAAGAACAACCTAAATTGTAGAGAAAATTTTTCTTGACTTTCTTAAACCAGATAATACTGACAGGAACAAGCCTCAGAAAACGGAGTAATTTTTCTCATACTGGAATTTCTTTCAAGAGAAGAAAGAGTTTTTTCTCTACTCCTGATGACATCACAGGCTTGAACCCGTCCATCCTACCATTATTTAAACTATCAATTCAATTACTTAATTAATTGCTTTATTAATAATTCATAAATGAATTAATTAATTCCTTATTAATATCTTCTTATTGAATCTAACCTAACTCTTAAACAATTCATCAAATTTTAATATTTCATTAAATTTTTTTTAAATCTCATAACTAATTAAGGATTCTCTAAAAAAAAAAAACTATTAAAAAAAACTACAATTCAGCTGAACACTCAGGACCGGCAGCAAATAGTACTTAAACTTTTTAAAGTGCGTTAGTGCTTTAAGTATTTCCAAAAGTATTGTTTAAGAGTTAGGTTAGATTAAATAAGATATTAATAAGGAATTCATTTATTTATTTATGAATTATTAATTAAGTAATTCAATTGATAGTTTAAATAATGGTAGGAAGGACAGGTTCAAGCCTGGGATGTCATCAGGAGTAGAGAAAAAACTTTCTTCTCTTGGAAGAAATTCCAGTATGAGATAAATTACTCCGTTTTCTGAGGCTTGTTCCTGTCAGTATTATCTGGTTTAAGAAAGTCAAGAAAAATTTTCTCTACAATTTAGGTTGTTCTTTCAATGGTTTTGATGTTTTATATTTAACCATTTAATTAACCATTTAGTTTTGTAGAATAATACAATGAAACATAAAAACATGGTGCTCCACATTTTGTTTGAAGAGGGTAATAAAGCCTTTATATTTACCCTTTATACTCAGTACTCCATCTGTAACAATAGATACCAGTAAACAGTAAAAAATTCCAAAACTGCTGCAGCGCTCATCTCGAGTTTGTCCTTTAAGAGGTATCAAAGCCTGTAATTCTTTATGGAAGCCTTTATCAGAAACATACTCTCCCAGAAGGCTAATTTGTGTGATTTCTTTCCCCTCCATTCTTATGTCTATTTCTCGCTCTCCCTCCATCCCCTCCTCCCTTATGTCTATTTCTTCCTCTCTCACCATTCTCATTCCTCCTGCAACGTATTTCCTTCCCTCCAATCCCACTCACAAATATGTGCCTTCTTGCTGTCTGCTGCTGCTAACTCAGAAGCCTCTCCTCTGTTGCAACCCCGCCTGGGCAGAAACAGGAAGTTCTGACAGAGGGCGGGACGCAGCATAGGAGAGGCTTCCAGGTTAGCAACAGGCAGCTGTAGGGATTGCTGCCACTAATCCAGTGAAGCAAGAGTGCAGTGACTGCGGGAGCTCAATGCAAGAGGTAAAATAATTGGCAGGGGCGACGGCAATGGCGGCTCCATGAACAAATTGAATGTATCCATCGTTCTGAGAAGAACCACAGCCATGTGATCAAAGAGCTGCATGTGGCTCGTGAGCCGCAGGTTGCTGAGCCCTGCCTTAGAGCTTGGTAACAAGAAATAGAACATTAATATGACACAGAGTATGTTTAAATGGTATGAAACTGAATAGTTTTGTTAATCTGTGCAGTGATTTACATTAATTTTTCCCTTCTTACTATAGCAAATCTGCAAAACAAAAATATACAATCTTTCAATCAGAATTTTACAGTAGAAATTTACAGATAATATAGCTAATTAACATAGTACTGATAAAAGTTTAATCAATCCCCAAACAACTCCACCACCACAAAAAAACAAAACAAAAGTAAACCTAAAAGCATTTTCAGATTCCATATGGAACATTTACAACATAACAGTTATTTAAAAATGTATATGATGCTCTTAACAAAGGTACCAAAGTTAAACAAGATACTGATATATTATTATGTGTGCAAATAAGTAGGATTTAGTATGGACATAGTACATGATACAAGTATTATACGTGTATATACGTAGGATGATTGATTATGGTACGTCTGTACTGAAAACCATCTCAGAAAACATTAACTCTGTATTGTAACACCTTTACAGAAGCTCATATAAACCACTCTGAATTGACTCCTCAAGACAAAGTTAGACAAGTTCCTGCTGAACCGGAATGTATACAGGTGAGGCTGGTCTCAGTTAGGGCACTGGTCTTTGATCTAAGGGCCGCCGCGTGAGCGGACTGCTGGGCATGATGGACCACTGGTCTGACCCAGCAGCAGCAATTCTTATGTTCTTATTAGTAGTGGTATAGAAGCTTACAATACACAATAGAATTGTCACTGCATACCACTGGAAAGCAAAAAGGGACAAACTGAGGCAGTGGTGTACCTAGAGTGTGTGACACCTGGGGCCGATCATTTCTTTAACCCACCACCACCAACAACAACATATAAAAATATTTTTTAGTCATTTTATTTATTTATTTTTACAGCCCATCCTCCCCAGAGAGCTCAGAACGGGTTATAGTTTAACCTTCACAGTGTTACAATATAACATTACATAGGGTTACAACCTCTCCAACCCCATGCCGGTGCTGTGGTGTAAACAACATAAACAAAAAATATTTTTCCTCTCTCTGTTAGATCCTAGCTCATACTTGCTATCTAACACCAGCTCTGGAAGAATGCACATTTCAAATCTGGCCTATTGTAATCACAAAATAGAAAAGAAAGTTATTTGTTCTACCTTTTGTTGTCTGGTCACTTTATTATTCAAATCATGTTGGTCCCAGGCTCTGGTTTCTGTTTGTCTTCTGTTAACTCGCTCGCCAGGTTCTCCTACCCATTTGATGTATTATTTTTTCTCTGTGCTCTCCATCCATCTTTCATCTCTGTACCTTCCCTTCCATTGCCATATCCAACATTTCTGTTTCTTTCCCACTGTCTACCAACTCTCATTCTCTTTTTACCTGCCTTGTGCCCTAGGTCAAAACTCTATCAGCAACTCTCCTTTCCTCTCCTCCATTATCACATGCAACATGATAATGTTTCTCTCTCCCCATGCACAATCTCTCCCTGCCTTCCACCCTATATCCAACATTTCTCCATGCATGTCTCCCTCTCCTCCACCATAACATAGTAACATAGTAGATGACGGCAGATAAAGACCCGAATGGTCCATCCAGTCTGCCCAACCTGATTCAATTTAAATTTTTTTTTTTTTTTTTTTAATTTTTTTCTTCTTAGCTATTTCTGGGCAAGAATCCAAAGCTTTACCCGGTACTGTGCTTGGGTTCCAACTGCCGAAATCTCTGTTAAGACTTACTCCAGCCCATCTACACTCTCCCAGCCATTGAAGCCCTCCCCTGCCCATCCTCCACCAAACGGCCATACACAGACACAGACCGTGCACATCTGCCCAGTAACTGGCCTAGTTCAATATTTAATATTATTTTCTGATTCTAAATCTTTTGTGTTCATCCCACGCTTCTTTGAACTCAGTCACAGTTTTACTCTCCACCACCTCTCTCGGGAGCGCATTCCAGGCATCCACTACCCTCTCCGTAAAGTAGAATTTCCTAACATTGCCCCTGAATCTACCACCCCTCAACCTCAAATTATGTCCTCTGGTTTTACCATTTTCCTTTCTCTGGAAAAGATTTTGTTCTACGTTAATACCCTTCAAGTATTTGAACGTCTGAATCATATCTCCCCTGTCTCTCCTTTCCTCTAGGGTAAACATATTCAAGGCTTCCAGTCTCTCCTCATACGTCTTCTGGTACAAGCCTCCTATCATTTTCGTCGCCCTCCTCTGGACCGCCTCAAGTCTTCTTACGTCTTTCGCCAGATACGGTCTCCAAAACTGAACACAATACTCCAAGTGGGGCCTCACCAATGACCTGTACAGGGGCATCAACACCTTCTTCCTTCTACTGACCACGCCTCTCTTTATACAGCCCAGCATCCTTCTGGCAGCAGCCACTGCCTTGTCACACTGTTTTTTCGCCTTTAGATCTTCGGACACTATCACCCCAAGGTCCCTCTCCCCGTCCGTGCATATCAGCTTCTCTCCTCCCAGCATATACGGTTCCTTCCTATTATTAATCCCCAAATGCATTACTCTGCATTTCTTTGCATTGAATTTTAATTGCCAGGCATTAGACCATTCCTCTAACTTTTGCAGATCCTTTTTCATATTTTCCACTCCCTCTTCGGTGTCTACTCTGTTACAAATCTTGGTATCATCTGCAAAAAGGCACACTTTTCCTTCTAACCCTTCAGCAATGTCACTCACATACATATTGAACAGGATTGGCCCCAGCACCGGACCCTGAGGGACTCCACTGGTCACCTTTCCTTCCTTCGAGCTACTTCCATTAACCACCACCCTCTGGCGTCTGTCCGACAGCCAGTTTCTGACCCAGTTCACCACTTTGGGTCCTAACTTCAGCCCTTCAAGTTTGTTCAACAGCCTCCTATGAGGAACTGTATCAAAGGCTTTGCTGAAATCCAAGTAAATTACATCTAGCATATGTCCTCGATCCAGCTCTCTGGTCACCCAATCAAAAAATTCAATCAGGTTCGTTTGGCACGATTTACCTTTTGTAAAGCCATGTTGCCTCGGATCCTGTAACCCATTAGATTCAAGGAAGTACACTATCCTTTCTTTCAACAACACTTCCATTATTTTTCCAATAACTGAAGTGAAGCTCACCGGCCTGTAGTTTCCTGCTTCATCCCTGTGACCACTTTTATGAATAGGGACCACATCCGCTCTCCTCCAATCCCCAGGAATCACTCCCGTCTCCAGAGATTTGTTGAACAAATGTAAGATTTCTCCCTCTCACCCCTTTCTACCTCTTTGTTGCATCTCCCTTCCTCTTCTCCAACCCATCCAACAATTCTTCCTCTCTCCCCCCATGTGCAGCAGCTTTCCATCCCTCCCATCCCCCTGTGCAGCACCTCCGGACCCAAACGACACCCCCACTGTGAGATTTGACATTCCTTTGGGCCTCCAACAGCAGCAGCAGCAGTGGTGGCCGACCATTAGAAGCAGTGCCAAACAGGCTGTTTGTGGCCTGCTCCGCTAGGGCTTCTCTCTGCAGCGTCACCAGCGACACCATCAGTGATGCAAAAGAGGGAAGGCCCTGGCAGCCAGGCCATAAGAAGCCAGTTCAGAGTTCTGCCTCCAACGGCGGGCCACTGCCACTACTGCTTTAGAAGGCAGGCCTAGAGGTAAGCGAGTTTTCTCTTTGTCGGCAGCTTTAATTTGCTGCTCTGCTGGTGTTAGACCTTCCTCTCTGCCAGTTCCGCCTACTTCCTGCTTTCACAAAGGCAGGACCCGGCAAAGAGGAAAGCCCAATGCCGGCAGAGCAGCAAAGTTCCCAGACCATAACGCTGACCCCGGGAGCACCCCTTCAAGGTCTGCATTCGGGCCACTCCCCCCTTGGTATTCCACTGAACTGAAGGGAATGATGTAAGTTATGAATCAAGCATCATAAGTGGAAGCAAGAAAGAACAGAGGACTACAGTTTCTGAAGTTTAAGGAGGCGATATAATATAAACCAAGTAATGAGCACAAAGAAATATGTGAAGTATCAGGCAACAAGTGGGTGAGGACAAGAAAAGTTTCAGAATCATCACCAAAAGGGTCACATCACACTGCTATTGTGAACCATCTGTTGAAGTGTGCTCATGCCTCAATAAGGGACCCTTTTACTAAGCTGCAGTAAGCGCTGGGGCACAAGTACCGAAGCCTAAAAGAGTTTACTACACAGTGCAATGAGGTGACTCATGGTAATTTTTCAATCTACACATGCACACCAAGCAATCATTTTTATTTTTATTTTTTTAGGTGCAGGGGGCACGTGTGGGGGAGTCTATGCTAATTAGTTAGAATGTCAGCATCATGATTTCACCCAAGCCCTTACTGCCTGCAAAATAGGTGGTAGTAAGGATTCATGTGCTAATGACAACATTAGCACATGGCCATTAATGCTGGAAATTGGAAACTGGCCATTTTCTGGCTACAGAAACAAATGGCCTTAGCACACAGGAAAGACCTAAGGGTGCGCTAAGGCCACTTCTTCCTGTAGCCCTGATTTGGTTAGACTGTCAGGTACCATGTGCCTCTGTCAATTTGGAGCCATGAAGTTACTGGCCGTTCTCACGCACACACACGGCATGAGCAATGACTGCATTACTGGCCACACTTTTATATAAAAGAAGCAAAAAAAAAAAAAAAAAATTTGGTTCACACTCAGCAGAAAATTCATTCTCATTAGGTGCACCCGCCTTGAATTTTCTTTAACTCATCCTCCAGATAACAAATAGGCAAAGCAGCAGCAGCACTCAGACTGTTCAGAATACCAACTTTCCACACCACTGCTTCCTCCCTTGCTCTTAAGAAAATCTATTGATCTATTTTCTTTCGACTGTTTTCATGTTCGGAGTGAATAGTACGCATGTTCCGTGTCCTATTTTTACAACTCTCCTTCCTGAAATCCACTTTTCCATTGTTCAGGCAATGTATCGGCGGGATGCAACATGAGATGATATTAGGGACAGCCATGGAGCAGCCTGACTTACGGTACATAAATTCGTATTGGTGGGAATGATTAAGCAGTCCTGAATGCACCATAGCCAGTAAGGTTTCCAGGACATACTGTACTCAATGAATATTCACGAGGGAGATTTGCATGCAACGGTTCATCCAAATCTCTTTTGTGTATATGCATTGTGGATATCATAAAAACATGACTGGCAGGGGTGCCTCCAGGATCAAGTTTGGGAACCACTGCAGTAAAATAAACTGAAAAAAAAAAAAATCCAAATACATTGAGAAAGGAAAATAATCCACTTAGGGCTCCTTTTATCAAGGTGCGCTAGCGGGGATAGCGCGTCGGACATTTCAATACGCGCTAACCCCCACGGCAAGCCAAAAAACTAACGCTTCGTCAATGGAGGCGTTAGCGACTAGCATGGCAGGAGGTTTAACGCGCGGTATTCCGCACCTTGATAAAAGGAGCCCTTAGTTTTGATTATGGAGAAGAAAAGAAAAATAAGGTAGTATGGTTTTAATAATCCATTGTTAAACTAACTTTACTAAAGAAAAAAAAATCACTGTATTGATCTTTCTTCACATTCAGGTAGGATAACAAAACAAAGCAAAAAAAAAAAAACAATACAATTTAAAAAATGAAGGGGCCCTTTTACCACAATGCACTAAGCTTTAAACATGCTGAGAAAAGGCTTACTGCAAATTCACTAAAGCATTTTGCTTTTCAGCACATGCTAATTGTGCACTATTTACTTTTTTGCAATTTTTTTTTGAGAGGTCATATGCCATGGATGGGGAATTGATAGGGAAGCACTATCCAGCTAGCGCATTCGCTTTAGCATGCACTAACTAGCTATTGCAGACATAACACGTGAGCACTTAGCCCCAGATTCTATAAACAGCGCTGGAAGTAAGGCACCTAGATCGGCACCTACTTCTTCAAGGTAGGCATCTACATTGAAGTGATTACCGACAAGTAGGCGTGGTTAGGGGTGGATTTGGGGCGGGATTAAGGGAGGAGCTTAGGCGTGGATTGACATAGGAACACTGGCCAAGAAAACCCTGGCCTAAATGGCAGTGCGCCCAAGGATTCGACACTTACCGGTGCCTAAGACCGCTCAGGCACCGCTAAGCGCAATTCTATAAACGGACCTAGCATACGATTGACAATCTCACCGAATGGCACCTAGGAATTAGATGCTGTTTATAGAATCAGGGCCTTAGTGCCTCCTAAATAGGTGTGCCTATGTTAATATTGATGGGAGTGTGTGGTGCAGTGGTTAGAGCGATAGCCTCGGCTCCCTGAGGTTGTGGGTTCAAATCCTGCATGCTCCTTGTTACCCTGGGCAAGTCACTTAATCCCCATTGCCCCAGGTACATTAGATAGAATGGGAGCCCACCGAGACAGTTAGGGAAAAATGCTTGACTACCTGAATAATTTGTAATCCGCATAGAATTGTAGGATATGCAGAATATAAATTATTTTTTAAATATATATATTTCAGCAGGACTCGTGCACTGATGGAAAAATGAGCGTAAGACCTGAAAAAAAGAAAAAAGCCCTATGTTAGGGATGCATTAGAAAGTCACAAATTAATATACACTAAGCCCATTTCTTGGTGCATTTTTGCAAAGAGGGTTCCAAAATTGGCAAACCTTTCCCAAGGGGATACACTCGTATATTGTCTCAGTCTGCACATCATATACCAGATTTCAATGCACAAAGCAGGTTCCTTTTTTCTTTAACTTTCTCAAGCATAGCCAAGATCCATTTAATTACGACATCTGCTTCCACGTGTTCATCTTCCAGTAACACTCAGCAACTGAAGAAAGAGACCAGGTCAACAAGATATCCTGGCGGGTACTGCTGAGTGAGGAGGAACCTGCAGTCACAACGACCATGACGAGAAGAAACATTCAAATTGCTTCTGCTCCTATACAACAACTGAGAATGTGCCTCGAATCAAGAGGCTGCCAGTGTCACAGGGAAGGAAATATTTTCTTGCTGCACTGCACTTATCACTCCTTAATTTCAATTAGAATATCTGCCCTTTGAACTTCTCTCTCCTCTCAGCTGCTTTCCACTCTATAAATTACAAGCAGGTCATTTAAAAGAAATCCTGCCAGCTAGACCTCCGGCTAAGATAAACACATTTATATATAAATAAAAAGCCTTATAAGTATTAATTTATGCATACATATCATATCCTAAACCAGGGATCCTAAGAAACTACAGCATAGAAAGCCGAGCTAAGGATAGAAATGGACAAAGAAATCAAGGAACAGGATTCATCTCTTCCTTGCTTCACTTTTGCCATGAAAAGGATGGTTTTTGCTTAGTCTGACATATGTTTGGCTCTCTTCTACTGCCTTGTCAGCTGGATGCTAAATGTTTTAAAACAGATTCCATTGTTCTGACATCAAACCAAAAGAATAAACTTTGACATGAAAACAATAGAATATGACTTTCTATTTTAATGGCCATTTGCAATTCACTGTTATCGTCTAATAGAACTGTAAGATAATTGTTCAGGAAACAGCTGTAGAGTCGGCTAACAAAGACATTCTTCCGCTGGTGGTGGTGACGTCATTGTCTGCTATTCCCAATACTTTGCTGTGGTTTCTAAAAGCATTAACTTTTACTACAAGATCAAACAAGAGAAAAGCCTAGGATTGGAGGAGAGGAAGAGGAACAGAGTTGCTCTATTCTTATTTAAAGTAATAGTATATTCAGAAACTAGCAGTGAAATGGTAAGGTGGCCATGTTAGTTCATTTTCCAAGGTAGTATAAAGAAATAAAACTCAAAACAAAGGAAATAAGGTGATACCTTTTTTATTGGACTAACTCAATGCATTTTATGATGAGAAACTTAGCAGGAAACAGTCATGGATGCAAAGAATGAACAACTGAATAATAATAATAATAATAATTTATTCTTATATACCGCCAAAGCCATATTAGTTTGAGGCGGTTTACAATAAGAAGTGCTGCACAATCAGAGAAATAGTCACAATGTAAAATCATCAAATACATGCCCAGATGGGCTGAAAAAACTTTATGTACTAAGCTTCATCTCTGCAGATTTTGCTACCCAAAAAAAGGAAAAAAAAAAAGTAGAAAAAAATGAAGAAATCAGGCCTTACATCTTTCTAGATTACCAGCCTGTATGGCTATTTTTTTGTTCTTTTATTTAAATCATTAAATCGCTTTTAGCAGTTTTTGTAGAAGTCATCTGGGTACGATAGCTGGTTGCACAATCAATAAATGATTTGACAACTTTTGTGTGAAAAGTGTAACAGACATTTGGAGATGCAGATCTCCCATAAGAGCCATAGAAAACACATGTTGCTTCTGAGCAACAATGCCAAAGGGCTATGAGAGGAATATGTAAAAGCTGGTCAAGACAAAGTGGAATTGCTAAACAAATATTTCTATGTTCACCGACGAAAAGACCCCAAAGATAAACAAATAATAATGGGAGTGTGATAGACCTTGAACGATTTTCTGAAAACTGTTTACATGGAGTTAGCTAAACTAAAGGCAAACAAAGCAATAGGATGGATGGGGAAATTTAGGGAAGTTCTGGCAGCTCTGCTTTCTGACCTTTTTAATGCCTTTTTACAGTAGAGTTGAAAGTGATCCCAGAAGACTGGATAAAGACAGATCTGATCCTTCTCTGACAAAGTAGAGTAAGGAGGTGGTTGGAACTGCAGACTAATTGATCAGTCTGACCACTGTGGTAAGTAAATTGATGGAAATGCTTCTAAAACAGAGGATAGTGAGGTTTCTGGAATCCATGGTTTTACTAGAAGCAGACCTGAAAGCCTCTTGTATGGAGGAAATTAAGGAGATAAAATAGTCAATCGCTGAAGTGTATGAGAAATTGGATGCCTAAACTTGTGGGTCAAAAGCCTCTAATTTAGAGCAATGGAAAAGCATTGCCCTACATATGATGCAGGAGCTGCAGAATTAATTGACAGCCCTCAGAGAGACCACTGATTTGGATGACTGATTCCTTTGCAACAATAAAAAAAAAACTGATGGAGCTCCTGGATGAAGTGGAAGAGATCAAGTCAGTTACTTTCTATAAACAGCTGTTGAGGCTGTTGCCAACAATGAAAGAGGCCTTGGTGGACTTGCTGACAGATCAGAGAAAGAGCAGTGCTGATAAAGCTCCATAACGGTCAAAGTATGTGGGGCAGAGAACACAGTACCTATATGGGAAAATTTTATACAGGACTCCAAGGGTTTAGATCTATACATGGTGCCCAAATTTGTGTGCTCATAAAAATTCATGCAAAGAGCTATTCAATAAACTGTGCTCAGAGTTGGGTGCCATTTATAGAATAGAATTTGGCACCGAAATCTGCATCCAATCTTGGGTGTGAGGATTCACACCAAGTAAAGCCTGGTGTAAATTCTCATACCTAAATAGGTGTGGATATCCCATATTCTATAAAACTGCATGCGAATTCCAGAACACCCCTGCCCCTTCCATGGCTGCTCCCCCTTAAAATTTATGTGTCGATCCTGGCCCCTAAAAATACACGGATAAATTTAAATGAATGCCAATTAGAACAGATAATTGACTATTGGTAGCTAATTATCAGAGCTAATTGGCTCATTTATCAATTAAATTGTGCATGCAAATTGGCTATACAAATGTGAGTGCCATATATAGAATTAGGTTGCAAAAATGTTTATAGGTTTTAGTTCAGAGCAGGGGTTCTCAACCCAGTCCTTGGGATAGACCTAGCCAGTCTGGTTTTAGGATATTCCCAAGGAATACGCATGAGATAGTTTTGTAAGCCTTCACTAATATGCAAATTTATCTCTTGCATATTCATTGTATAATATCTATAAATAGGGGAATAGTCCTAAACAAACATTTTTATATGTTAATATGCACCCAAACACAACATTCAGAAGATAAAACCAAAAACTGGGTGACTTGAAGCAAACCAATATAATATAATCATATAATAAATCACTTTTATGAAAAAAATATGATATATTGTGTTCTCAAAAAATCAAGTGCCAATAAATGTGAATCAATGTACTCTTTATAGCAGGGTTATACTGTTTTTTTTTGGCTACCAACCAGTCTTACTCCCAGAAAGATACATAGTAGATAAGAATGGAAAATGGGGGGGGGGGGGGGGGGGAGAGTACAGCAGATCCAAATAGGGTCATGGATAATACCATGTCATGTACTGGTGTTTCAGTAGTTGAAGGCTGAGGTAAGGGGAAGGCAGACACCTATCTGTAGATTAAATAAAGAATTGCTTCAGGATGATAAGGTGAAGGATACACTGGGGAGAAGTGGAGGGAATAATTGGAATTCAATGATCAGGAGGGGATGGATATTGAAGTTTTATGGATGTTGGGAAGGCCACAATAAAATGACATATCATTTTCACACCGAAAAAAAAAGAGGGAGATGATGATGCAAGAGCTGGAAGAGCAGATCAAGGTTTTGGAAGCAAGGCATAAATGAATAAAGGGGGGGGGGAAATTGCTAAGAAAATTGTGCAAGAAGAGAGGGCAGTATAATGGGTTAATGCAGAGCAGGATAGAATAGTTAATGGAACGAGCATAAAGATTGTTTTGAAAAGTATCACAAAGCAGTTTCTTAGAGCTGCAATTAAGGGGAGAGGGAGTGAGAAGGAAGATTAGAAGGGTGAGGAAGTGAAAAGAATGATATAGCTCATTCAAAGGGAATATTACCAGGAGCTATATACACTGAAGTGGATTCCAGTAAAGAGGTTATTATTGGAGGAATGGGGGGGAAGATTTGTCTCTGAAGCTAACTTTTGAAGAGAGGAAGATACCCAATCTTGAGAAAGTGGGAGTGTGTGGTGCAGTGGTTAGAACTACAGCCTTGGCACCCTGAAGTTGTGGGTTTGAATCCCGCACTGCTTCTTGTGACTTAATCCCCCTTGCCCCAGGAACACTAGAAAGAGTGGGACCCCACTGGGACAGTTAGGGAAAATGCTTGAGTAACTGAATAATTTGTAATCCACATAGAATTGTAGGATATGCAGCATATAAATTATTTTTTATTTAAAAAAAGCAACGGAAAGTACCATCAAGTGACTCAACCCAGGAAAACACATGGGTTAGATGGGTATGGTATAGGTCTTTATATAGAATTCTGTAGGAAACTGGCTTTGGTGCTGGACTGAGTGTTTCAGCAAGTATTAGAGAGGGGGAAGGTCTATCACGATCTATGTTTGAAACATGCATTTCAGTATTTAACAAGGAAGGGAATCTGATGGAAGACCATAGAGAATATCACCTAATACATAAATACAACTATGCTCACCCTGCTTAAATGCACCAATTTTGTGTGTACATGCGTTTGGCAATTTGCAAAAAGCCCATTCTGCACATAAAGCCCTGCTTTTAAAACTGCCCTTTAAAAAAGAGCAAACAGGATAACCAAGAGAGTGGTTAACAAGTAAGACACTGCTTCAGCTCCAACAACTGAGGCCTTAAGATGGTTAGGAGGAAAGGGGTGCTCTGCCTAGTCTGCCTACTAAAACCCGGCATACTTTGCCTCAGTTTGTTGCGAAACTGAAATAAGAGTTGGGTGCCATCCTTGCTGTCGAGAGAGGAGATGGAATTCCCTCTCAACTAGAGATGATAGTCAGTCCTATGGGACATGTCTTTCCTCCTGCACTGAGAACGCTCCAATCTGCAGGGAATGCTTGGAATAGTGACATCACGATGCAGAATGTGATGTTAGAGCACAGACTGATATTGGTAATGGTGAACAAGCATAATTCTCACATGCTCCCAGGATAGTGTGACCATATGGCTCCAGAAAAAAGGGGACGGATTGAGACATCCGGGTTTTACTTCCATTGAAAGCAATGGAAGTAAGGAGCACAGATTGAGACATCTTGGTTGCTTTCAATGGAAGTAAAACCCGGATGTCTCAATCCGTCCCCTTTTTTCTGGAGCCATATGGTCATACTATCCCAGGAGCAATGAGGAGGGAGATGGAATTATGCATTCTAGCCCAGTGAGCATTCCAGTAATTCAGTGTCATCTATTTTGACCCTGTGATCACATTACAATCAAAATGGACTGTTCTCACTGCTTTGGAAAAGAATAAGTACCAGAGTTGCCACAACGGAAGAGTTTGAGTCACTTGGAAAAAACATTGTGATATCTTGGAAAGTTTGGTTGGTAATTATCAAGTTAAGACTTGGACTTTTTATGCTGTACAAGAGACTAAGATAGCATTGATGACGGATGTTATGTCTTTATGATTAAACAATTTTTTATTGACTGAAACAATGTGAATCCATAGCAGAACATCAAAGCACAAAATGCACAAAACTAAGTGGGAAATCCGCTAGAACAATACATAACAGTACCAAGTCATGTGTCTTTTATATCACCCCCCCCCTAATCCCAATGAACCCCCGAAGAATCCCCCTCCAATCCTCCCCCCTTTTCTTGTTTTCCCCCCCTTAGGGAATGAGTGGACTCGGGTTCTGTGACCATCATGTTACAGGGGAGTCTGAGGACCCCCTGAGCACTGAAATCCCAGTCAAACCCCCCCCCCCCCCCGGCAAGCCGATCCTACAAAAAGAATAAACAGGATCCCCGCAGGGTCTGGACTCTGAGGACCCTAGGGCACCCACCAGCACCAGGCTCACCTTCCAAAGTATGAGCACCCCCCTTTCAGCCCCCCCCCCCCGAGCAGAGAGCTATGAAGAGCTGCAGCAGACCAGGCAGCCAGCTGACATCCAACCATTAAACAAGGGTGTTTAAAATGAGACTGCGCCCCCTAGGAGATAGAGAGCATAAATACGGGTCCCAGAGAATCAAAAAATAGCATCAGCGTTTAAGAGAGCTTCCCACTCTCACGCTTCCCAAAGAACCAACATATGGAGTTGAGCTCTCCAATGCCAAAAAGTAGGGGGAATCAGAGAGGTCCACTGCTGCATAATACAGCGGCGAGCCAGGAGACACACCTTATGACATAACCAGCAATCCCCCCGTGGGCAAGGGCCAAAATGCGCCCTGAACATCCAGCACCACTTGATCCACAGTGGCGGTAACAGAATGGCCCAAAAGCAAACTTAACTATTGCACCTCAACCGAGAAGGCCTGAAGGCACCAGCACTCCCATATGGCTTGTGAAAAAGTATTTGGTGCTCTACCACATTTAAGGCACAAGAGTGAGGCAAAGCCTCCAATTTTATGAATCTGAACCTGGGTGAAATAGCCTCTAAACAGCACACAAGCATAGCATTCCCACAACACCACTCCCCGGATTAAATGAAGCAGGCTCCCAAGATTTCTAGGTAGATACCAGTGATCCAGACCTATACGAAGCTCCACTGCCCAACCAGCACGAACATGCTGACAGTCCTTGGGAGCCTCAAGGGGAAGCAATGCCTTATACAAGGCCGACACTGAAATCTGAGCAAGGTCAACTTGGGCAAAAAAGGCCTGAAGGCGATCACCAGTGGGATGTTGGAGAGCCTCCCGCGGGAGAGAAAGTATATAGTGCTTAGCCTGACAATGGGAAAAGGGGTCCCCCCAGCAGTGTCCCAAACAGTCTTGGAGCTCAGCCAAAGGCCGCAACCCTCCCTTTGGCCTGCAGAAGATGTTCCACCACAGAGACACCCCGTTCTTTCCATCATCTAAAACTATGATTGTCCATCCCAGGAGGAACATTAGGATTTCCTGTAAGCAGCCACAAATTAAACACCCTGGGATCTCCCCCCCAGACACCGCACAAGCCCCTCCCAAGCCACCCGCATGGAAACCAAAAGCACACTGCCGTGGTCCTCCCGAGGCAGAGCCCCGCCAGGAAGATGAAGCAAGGCAAGAAGAGAGTAGGGGGCATAAAGGGCAGCCTCATGAGATGTAGGAGTATACTAAAGTTCCCCAAACAGCCAGTCCCTCAAGTGATGCAAGAGACAAACTAAGTTGTACAAACCAAAATCCGGGATGCCAAGATCCCCCCTGCAACCACCCACTCACCATAAGATCATAACATAACCTGGTTTCTTCCCCTGCCAACAAAATTTCAACAATGCTCTTTTCAAAACCCGCAAATCTTTCTAAAGAAGACGCAATGGGAGTATCCAGAGGAGACAGAGCCATTGGGGAAAGATGACCATGCATATCAACACGATTCTACTGAGCAATATATGAGGCAGATCTCTCCATCCATCCAGTTGCCGAGAAGTTCGATGAAGGAGCTCCTGAATATTAATGGAGTAAAGGCGTTCAGGAGAAGCTGGAAGTTGGATTCCAAGATATCGAAAGGAACCAATCGCCCAGCGAAGCGGGAATGAACGAAGCCCCCCACTGAGATTATAATTCAGATGTTATGTCTTTATATCCTAAAGTTGAAATCTGATTTGAATTTAAATATTAAAAAGTTTCCTTGCTCACTAACGGTGGACCCTAACGAACTCTAAGTGATTCTTGTGTGAAGCTATGGGAATACCCAAGCATGCTCTTCACCCTTTCCAGATGGTATTTTATCTTCCTTATAGAAGATGACCAGAGAGACAGAGAAGAACCAGGAAGATCTTAGCCAATTAATTTGGCTCTTGCAGCTTATTTGGAATCTCTGGAGAAGAATATTCAAGATTGTGGTTATGTTTGATTTCAAATCTGGCAAGCCATCTGTTTTAAGATTATATGTCAGTAAAAGTAAAACTGAGTTTGGGAGGGTCAGCAAATTTAGATATTTCCTAATATCTGTGAGCAGGATAAGTATAAATTGTTTCTTCAGATGTGGCATGAGGTTGAATATAAGAATTGCCTTACAGAGTTATTCCAAGGGTTCATGTATCCTAGCATCCTGTTTCAAACAGTGGCCAGTTACATGTTAAATGAACAAGTGCTGTGTATGCCTTTCAGCACTATAGACATGATAACTAGTAGTAATAGTAGTGGTTAATATGTGGAAAAAGCTACCATGCAACCGCCTTATGGGGTTTTGCAGTTGTTTGTCTGTTTCTGCATGCTATATCATGCGTTACTACATTTTTATGTCATAGGCCATGGCTTGAGTGGAGACTGGCACTGAAGTATTAGCCAGCCAGTGTGTTACACTTATCACATGCTAACTGGCTAATACACAGTTAATACGGGAGTACTTTGAACCTCCTAAATAGGAAATAAGTGTTCTCATGCTAACTATGGCCAGGTACCCCACATTAATTACCTGTAATGAGAGATAAGAATTAGGAAATGCTGGTTCTGCCTTCACTGGGTGCTGTGTAAAATTTGCAGCTACCACATGGTATACTCCCGAGTTATACTGTAATAACTATACATTTTAACATGGTCTAGTTAAAAGGGCTCCTTTACTCTCCATTCCTTTCATAATAATTCCTAACAATCTGCTTTTTTGGCTACTGTCACATACTGAGCAGAAGATTTCAATGTGTTGTCCATGATAATCTCTAAATCCTTTCTCTCAGTAGTTACTCCTATTATGGACCTAGAATCATGTAGCTGTAATTTGGAGGCTCTTGAAGGCCTTTTCTTTCTACACTTTCCTGCTAAGTGTCTTTTGTAAAGTTTACTACTAATAGATATTTTTTTCATCCCAAACAATTTAATATTCTTATTCACTCACTAGTAATCTCTCACTTAGATTACTGCAAATCACTCTACCAGGGGATAACGCAGAAGGACATCTGAAGGCTTCAAATTATACAGAATTCAGCAGTTTAAATTATTTACAAAGCTAAATAATATGAACAAGTTACACTTCTCTGGCTGCAAGTAGCGCACTGGATTTCATTTAAGATATTATTCCTTCTTTTCAAGGTACAATCAGATCATTCTCCAGCATTCATTGATAGATTTTTGACACTGTATACTACTTCAAGGGTGCTTTGATCCACTCAATAATAATTTTTAATAATACCCTCCATGCGCCAAATAGAATGCGAGGGAAAGGGCAGAGAGAGGGAGGAGATGGTGCACATGGATGGAGAACAGGGGAAGACATGGAAAAGTAGACAGATTAAGAAGGAAGCAGAAAAATGGAAGAAAGTTGAATGCTAAAAGTTGATGCCAAAGATGGATGTAGTGCCCAAAAAATTACCAAAATAAAGCTTAAATCATGCTATACATATGTAAAGATCAGCTCAGAGACATGGAGGGGCTTTTTCAGAAGGTAACCCCCCCCCCCTATTTTGCCACCTCACCACCCAATCATTGCTGAATCTTTAATACTTTAAAGCAATAAATAGTGCCAAATTCATACCAAATAAATATTAGAAAACAAAAAATTGCTTAACTTAAAGCTTTTCTGCCCTACATCCATTTTTCAGTCAAAAAAGATTCAGGGTAAAGGAGTAAAGATACCTCAAAAAGAAAGCAGGCAGTGAAAAACTTTGTATATAATAATATCAGAGCACTGCCCCAAAAATAAATTGTGCCAAATTTGTGCCAAATTCATACCAAATAAATATTAGAAAACAAAAAATTGCTTAACTTAAAGCTTGGTTTCTTTAAGTTAAGCAATTTTTTGTTTTCTAATATTTATTTGGTATGAATTTGGCACAAATTTGGCACAATTTATTTTTGGGGCAGTGCTCTGATATTATTATATACAAAGTTTTTCACTGCCTGCTTTCTTTTTGAGGTATCTTTACTCCTTTACCCTGAATCTTTTTTGACTGAAAAATGGATGTAGGGCAGAAAGGACAGAAAATGGATGAGA